>NW_026736816.1:0-58240 GCF_949786415.1 Peromyscus eremicus | reverse complement strand
GGAAGCACAGTTCTTTTGTTCTGAGCAAGCTCACTGTTCGGACCCCATAGGAAACACAGTAGAGTAGAAGAGTGCTCTTTTCTCCAAAGCAGAGTGTGTTTCTTTTAAGGCGAGCTAGCGTTTGTTTCCCAGTCCTAAATGGAGTTGAATCACATGCAGTTTCTGGTCCTACGAGCAAGAGTTGTTTTCTGGTAAGGAAAGTCACTGTTGCGCTCTCATTGCCATACACAGTGCAAATAGCTCGCAACTGTTCCAAGAAAGTACAGTGTATTGGACTGAAGAGGAGCTACTGTTCTTGTCAGTTTCCTAAGCAGAGTTGAACTACATATGGTCCGTGTGTGTAGGAAGCACAGTTCTTTTGTTCTGAGCAAGCTCACTGTTTGGACCCTTTAGGGAAACACAGTAGAGTAGAAGTGTGCTCTTTTCTCTAAAGCAGAGTGTGTTTCTTGTAAGGCGAGCTAGAGTTTGTTTCCCAGTCCTAAGTGGAGTTGAGTCACATGCAGTTTTTTGTCCTATGATCAAGAGTTGTTTTCTGGTAAGACGAGTCACTATTGTGCTCCAATTGCCGTACACAGTGCAAATAGCACTCGCTTCTGTTCCCAGCAAGTACAGTGTATTGGACTGAAGAGGATCTACTGTTCTTGTCAGGTTCCTAAGCAGACTTGATCTAGATATGGCCAGTGTGTGTAGGAAGCACAGTTCTTTTGTTCTGAGCAAGCTCACTGTTCGGACCCCATAGGAAACACAGTAGAGTAGAAGAGTGCTCTTTTCTCTAAAGCAGAGTGTGTTTCTTGTAAGGTGAGCTAGCATTTGTTTTCCCAGTTTTAAATGGCGTTGAATCACATGCAGTTTTTGGTCCTACGAGCAAGAGTTGTTTTCTGGTAACGAAAGTCACTATTGTGCTCTCATTGCCATACACAGTGCAAATAGCACTCGCGTCTGTTCCCAGCAAGTACAGTGTATTGGACTGAAGAAGATCTACTGTTCTTGTCAGGTTCCTAAGCAGAGTTGAACTAGATATGGCCCGTGTGTGTAGGAAGCTCAGTTAATATGTTCTGAGCAAGCTTACTCTTCTGGCCCTATAGGAAACACAGTAGAGTAGATGCGTGCTCTTTTCTCTAAAGCAGAGTGTATTTCTTGTAAGGCAAGCTCGTGTTTGTTTCCCAGTCCTAAATGGAATTGAGTCACAGGCAGTTTTAGGTCCTATGAGCAAGAGTTGTTTTCTGGTAAGAAGAGTCACTATTGTGCTCCAAATGCCATACACAGGACAAATAGCACTGGCGTCTGTTTCCAGCAAGTACAGTGTATCGGACTGAAGAGGATCTACTGTTCTTGTTCAGGTTCCTAAGCAGAATTGAACTAGATATGGCCGTGTGTGTAGGAAGCACAGTTCTTTTGTTCTGAGCAAGCTCACTGTTCGGACCTCATAGGAAACACAGTAGAGTAGAAGAGTGTTCTTTTATCAAAAGCAGAGTGTGTTTCTTATAACGCGAGCTAGCGTTTGTTTCCCAGTCCTAAATGGAGTGGAATGACATGCAGTTTCTGGTCCTACGAGCAAGAGTTGTTTTCTGGTAAGGAAAGTCACTGTTGCGCTCCCATTGCCATACACAGTGCAAAGAGCACTGGCGACTGTTCCCAGCAAGTACAGTGTATCGGACTAAAGAGGAGCTACTGTTCTTGTCAGTTTCCTAAGCAGAGTTGAACTAGATATGGCCCGTGTGTGTAGGAAGCACAGTTCTTATGTTCTGAGCAAGCTCACTGTTTGGACCCCATAGGAAACACAGTAGAGTAGAAGAGAGCTCTTTTCTCTAAAGCAGAGTGTGTTTCTTGGAAGGCAAGCTAGCATTAGTTTTCCAGTCTTAAATGGATTTGTGTCACATGCAGTTTTTCGTCCTACGAGCAAGAGTTGTTTTTCTGGTAAGACGAGTCACTATTGTGCTCCAATTGCCATACACAGTGCAAATAGCACTGGCGTCTGTTCCCAGCAAGTACAGTGTATTGGACTGAATAGGATCTTCTGTTCTTGTCAGGTTCCTAAGCAGAGTTGAACTAGATATGGCCCGTGTGTGTAGGAAGCACAGTTCTTTTGTTCTGAGCAAGCTCACTGTTCTGGCCCTATAGGAAACACAGTAGAGTGGAAGAGTGCTCTTTTCTCAAAAGCAGAGTGTGTTTCTTGTAAGGCGAGCTAGCGTTTGTTTCCTAGTCCTAAATGGAGTTGAATCACATGCAGTTTCTGGTCCTACGAACAAGAGTTGTTATCTGGTAAGGAAAGTCACTATTGCACTCCCATTGCCATACACAGTGCAAATAGCACTTGCGTCTGTTCCCAGCAAATACAGTGTATCGGAATGAAGAGGAGCTACTCTTCTTGTCAGTTTCCTAAGCAGAGTTGAACTAGATATGGCCCGTGTGTAGGAAGCACAGATCTTTTTTTCTGAGCAAGCTCACTGTTCTGGCCCTATAGGAAACACAATAGAGTAGAAGAGTGCTCTTTTCTCTAAAGCAGAGTGTGTTTCTTGTAAGGCGAGCTAGCGTTTGGTTTCCCAGTCCTAAATGGCGTTGAATCACATGCATTTTGTGGTCCTTCGAGCAAGAGTTGTTTTCTGGGTAAGGAAAGTCACTATTGCGCTTCTCATTGCCATACACAGTTGCAAATAGCACTCGCGTCTGTTCCAAGCAAGTACAGTGTATTGGACTGAAGAGGATCTACTGTTCTTGTCAGGTTCCTAAGCAGACTTGAACTAGATATGGCCCGTGTGTGTAGGAAGCTCAGTTATTATGTTTTGGGCAAGCTCACCGTTCTGGCCCTATAGGAAACACAGTAGAGTAGAAGAGTGCTTTTTTCTCTAAAGCAGAGTGTGTTTCTTGTAAGGCGAGCTAGCATTTGTTTCCCAGTCCTAAATGGCGTTGAATCACATGCAGTTTTTGGTCCTACGAGCAAGAGTTGTTTTCTGGTAAGGAAAGTCACTATTGTGCTCTCATTGCCATACACAATGCAAATAGCACTCGCGTCTGTTCCCAGCAAGTACAGTGTATTGGACTGAAGTGGATCTACTGTTCTTTCAGGTTCCTAAGCAGAGTTGAACTAGATATGGCCCGTGTGTGTAGGAAGCTCAGTTATTATGTTCTGAGCAAGCTCACTCTTCTGACCCTATAGGAAACACAGTAGAGTAGAAAAGTGCTCTTGTCTCTAAAGCAGAGTGTATTTCTTGAAAGGCGAGCTCGTGTTTGTTTCCCAGTCCTAAATGGAGTTGAGTCACAGGCAGTTTTTTGGTCCTACGAGCAAGAGTTGTTTTCTGGTAAGAAGAGTCACTGTTGTGCTCCCATTGCCATACACAGTGCAAATAGCACTGGCGACTGTTCCCAGCAAGTACAGTGTATCGGACTAAAGAGTGGCTACTGTTCTTGTCAGGTCGTAAGCAGAGTTGAACTAGATATGGCCTGTGTGTGTAGGAAGCAGTTCTTATGTTCTGAGCAAGCTCACTGTTTAGAACCCATAGGAAAACACAGTAGAGTAGAAGAGTGCTCTTGTCTCTAAAGCAGAGTGTATTTCTTGTAAGGCAAGCTCGTGTTTGTTTCCCAGTCCTAAATGGAGTTGAGTCACAGGCAGTTTTTTGTCCTACGAGCAAGAGTTGTTTTCTGGTAAGACGAGTCACTATTGTGCTCCAATTGCCATACACAGTGCAAATAGCACTCGTGTCTGTTCCCCGCAAGTACAGTGTATTGGACTGAAGAGGATCTACTGTTCTTGTCAGGTTCCGAAGCAGAGTTGAACTAGATATGGCCCGTGTGTGTAGGAAGCACAGTTCTTTTTTTCTGAGCAAGCTCACTGTTCTGGCCCTATAGGAAACACAGTAGAGTGGAAGAGTGCTCTTTTCTCAAAAGCAGAGTGTGTTTCTTGTAAGGCGAGCTAGCGTTTGTTTCCTAGTCCTAAATGCAGTTGAATCACACGCAGTTTCTGGTCCTACGAACAAGAGTTTTTATCTGGTAAGTAAAGTCACTATTGTGCTCCCATTGCCATACACAAGGCAAATAGCACTCGAGTCTGTTCCCAGAAAGTACAGTGTATTGGACTGAAGAGGAGCTACAGTTCTTGTCAGTTTCCTAAGCAGAGTTGAATTACATATGGTCCGTGTGTGTAGGAAGCACAGTTCTTTTGTTCTGAGCAAGCTCACTGTTTGGACCCCCATAGGAAACACAGTAGAGTAGAAGAGTGCTCTTTTTTCTAAAGCAGAGTGTGTTTCTTGTAATGCGAGCTAGCGTTTGTTTCCCAGTCCTAAATGGAGTGGAATCACATGCAGTTTCTGGTCCTACGAGCAAGAGTTGTTTTCTGCGTAAGAATATTCACTATTGCGCTGCCATTGCCATACACAGGACAAATAGCACTGGCTTCTGTTCCCAGCAAGTACTGTGTATTGGACTGAAGAGGATCTACTGTTCTTGTCAGGTTCCTAAGCAGAATTGAACTAGATATTGCCGTGTGTGTAGGAAGCACAGTTCTTTTGTTCTGAGCAAGCTCACTGTTCGGACCCCATAGGAAACACAGTAGAGTAGAAGAGTGCTCTTTTCTCCAAAGCAGAGTGTGTTTCTTTTAAGGCGAGCTAGCGTTTGTTTCCCAGTCCTAAATGGAGTTGAATCACATGCAGTTTCTGGTCCTACGAGCAAGAGTTGTTTTCTGGTAAGGAAAGTCACTGTTGCGCTCTCATTGCCATACACAGTGCAAATAGCTCGCAACTGTTCCAAGAAAGTACAGTGTATTGGACTGAAGAGGAGCTACTGTTCTTGTCAGTTTCCTAAGCAGAGTTGAACTACATATGGTCCGTGTGTGTAGGAAGCACAGTTCTTTTGTTCTGAGCAAGCTCACTGTTTGGACCCTTTAGGAAACACAGTAGAGTAGAAGTGTGCTCTTTTCTCTAAAGCAGAGTGTGTTTCTTGTAAGGCGAGCTAGAGTTTGTTTCCCAGTCCTAAGTGGAGTTGAGTCACATGCAGTTTTTTGTCCTATGATCAAGAGTTGTTTTCTGGTAAGACGAGTCACTATTGTGCTCCAATTGCCGTACACAGTGCAAATAGCACTCGCTTCTGTTCCCAGCAAGTACAGTGTATTGGACTGAAGAGGATCTACTGTTCTTGTCAGGTTCCTAAGCAGACTTGATCTAGATATGGCCAGTGTGTGTAGGAAGCACAGTTCTTTTGTTCTGAGCAAGCTCACTGTTCGGACCCCATAGGAAACACAGTAGAGTAGAAGAGTGCTCTTTTCTCTAAAGCAGAGTGTGTTTCTTGTAAGGTGAGCTAGCATTTGTTTCCCAGTTTTAAATGGCGTTGAATCACATGCAGTTTTTGGTCCTACGAGCAAGAGTTGTTTTCTGGTAACGAAAGTCACTATTGTGCTCTCATTGCCATACACAGTGCAAATAGCACTCGCGTCTGTTCCCAGCAAGTACAGTGTATTGGACTGAAGAAGATCTACTGTTCTTGTCAGGTTCCTAAGCAGAGTTGAACTAGATATGGCCCGTGTGTGTAGGAAGCTCAGTTAATATGTTCTGAGCAAGCTTACTCTTCTGGCCCTATAGGAAACACAGTAGAGTAGATGCGTGCTCTTTTCTCTAAAGCAGAGTGTATTTCTTGTAAGGCAAGCTCGTGTTTGTTTCCCAGTCCTAAATGGAATTGAGTCACAGGCAGTTTTAGGTCCTATGAGCAAGAGTTGTTTTCTGGTAAGAAGAGTCACTATTGTGCTCCAAATGCCATACACAGGACAAATAGCACTGGCGTCTGTTTCCAGCAAGTACAGTGTATCGGACTGAAGAGGATCTACTGTTCTTGTTCAGGTTCCTAAGCAGAATTGAACTAGATATGGCCGTGTGTGTAGGAAGCACAGTTCTTTTGTTCTGAGCAAGCTCACTGTTCGGACCTCATAGGAAACACAGTAGAGTAGAAGAGTGTTCTTTTCTCAAAAGCAGAGTGTGTTTCTTATAACGCGAGCTAGCGTTTGTTTCCCAGTCCTAAATGGAGTGGAATGACATGCAGTTTCTGGTCCTACGAGCAAGAGTTGTTTTCTGTTAAGGAAAGTCACTGTTGCACTCCCATTGCCATACACAGTGCAAATAGCACTGGCGTCTTTTCCCAGCAAGTACAGTGTATCGGACTAAAGAGGAGCTACTGTTCTTGTCAGTTTCCTAAGCAGAGTTGAACTAGATATGGCCCGTGTGTGTAGGAAGCACAGTTCTTATGTTCTGAGCAAGCTCACTGTTCTGGCCCTATATGAAACACAGTAGAGTAGAAGAGTGCTCTTTTCTCTAAAGCAGAGTGTGTTTCTTGTAAGCCGAGCTAGCGTTTGTTTCCCAGTCCTAAATGGAGTTGAATCACATGCAGTTTCTGGTCCTATGACCAAGAGTTGTTTTCTGGTAATGAAAGTCACTATTGCGCTCCTATTGCCATACACAGTGCAAATAGCACTCCCGTCTGTTCCCAGCAAGTACAGTGTATTGGACTGAATAGGATCTACTGTTCTTCTCAGGTTCCTAAGCAGAATTGAACTAGATATGGTCGTGTGTGTAGGAAGCACAGTTCTTATGTTCTGAGCAAGCTCACTGTTCTGGCCCTATAGGAAACACAGTGGAGTAGAAGAGTGCTCTTTTCTCAAAAGCAGAGTGTGTTCTTGTAAGGCGAGCTAGCGTTTGTTTCCTAGTCCTAAATGGAGTTGAATCACAAAGAGTTTCTGGTCCTACGAACAAGAGTTGTTTTCTGGTAAGGAAAGACACTATTGCGCTCCCTTTGCCATAGACAGGGCAAATAGCACACGCGTCTTTTCCCAGCAAGTACAGTGTATTGGACTGAATAGGAGCTACTGTTCTTGTCAGTTTCCTAAGCAGAGTTGAACTAGATATGGTCCGTGTGTGTAGGAAGCATAGTTCTTTTGTTCTGAGCAAGCTCACTGTTCGGACCCCATAGGAAACACAGTAGAGTAGAAGAGTGCTCTTTTCTCAAAAGCAGAGTGTGTTTCTTGTAAAGCGAGCTAGCGTTTGTTTCCCAGTCCTAAATGGAGTTGAATCATATGCAGTTTCTGGTCCTACGAACAAGAGTTGTTTTCTGGTAAGGAAAGTCACTATTGCGCTCCCTTTGCCATACACAGTGCAAATAGCACTCGTGTCTTTTCCCAGCAAGTACAGTGTATCGGACTGAAGAGGAGGCTACTGTTCTTGTCAGTTTCCTAAGCAGAGTTGAACTAGATATGGCCCGTGTGTTTAGGAAGCACAGTTATTATGTTCTGAGCGAGCTCACTGTTCAGGCCCTATAAGAAACACAGTAGAGTAGAAGAGTGCTCTTTTCCCTAAAGCAGAGTGTGTCTTTTGTAAGGCGAGCTCGCGTTTGTTTCCCAGTCCTAAATTGAGTTGAGGCACATGCAGTTTTTGGTCCTACGAGCAAGAGTTGTTTTCTGGTAAGAAGATTCACTGTTGTGCTCCAAAGCCATACACAGTGCAAATAGCATTTGCGTCTGTTCCCAGCAAGTACAGTGTATTGGACTGAATAGCAGCTACTGTTCTTGTCAGTTTCCTAAGCAGAGTTGAACTAGATATGGTCCATGTGTGTAGGAAGCACAGTTCTTTTGTTCTGAGCAAGCTCATTGTTCTGACCGCTTAGGAAACCCAGTAGAGTAGAAGAGTGCTCTTTTCTCAAAAGCAGAGTGTGTTTCTTGTAAGGCGAGCTAGCGTTTGTTTCCCAGTCCTAAATGGAGTTGAATCACATGCAGTTTCTGTTCCTACGAGCAAGATTGTTTTCTGGTAAGAAGAGTCACTATTGCGCTGCCATTGCCATACACAGGACAAATAGCACTGGCGTCTGTTCGCAGCAAGTACGGTGTATTGGACTGAAGAGGATCTACTGTTCTTGTCAGGTTCCTAAGCAGAATTGAACTAGATATGGCCGTGTGTGTAGGAAGCACAGTTTTTTTGTTCTGAGCAAGCTCACTCTTCGGACACCATAGGAAACACAGTAGAGTAGAAGAGTGCTCTTTTCTCAAAAGCAGAGTGTGTTTTAAGTAAAGCGAGCTAGCATTTGTTTCCTAGCACTAAATGGAGTTGAATCACATGCAGTTTCTGGTCCTACGAGCAAGAGTTGTTTTCTTTTAAGGAAAGTCACTATTGCGCTCCCATTGCCATACACAGTGCAAATAGCACTCGCGTCTGTTCCCAGCAAGTAAGGTGTATCGGACTGAAGAGGAGCTACTGTTCTTGTCAGTTTCCTAAGCAGAGTTGAACTAGATATGTCCCGTGTTTGGGAAGCACATTTCTTTTGTTCTGAGCAAGCTCACTGTTCTGGCCCTATAGGAAACACAGTAGAGTAGAAGAGTGCTCTTTTCTCTCTAGCAGAGTGTGTTTCTTGTAAGGCGAGCTAGCGTTTGTTTCCCAATCCTAAATGGAGTGGAATCACATGCAGTTTCTGGTCCTACAAGCAAGAGTTGTTTTATGGTAAGAATAGTCACTATTGCGCTGCCATTGCCATACACAGGACAAAGAGCACATGCGTCTGTTCCCAGCAAGTACAGTGTATTGTAACGAATAGGATCTACTGTTCTTGTCAGGTTCCTAAGCAGAATTGAACTAGATATGGCCGTGTGTTAAGGAAGCAAAGTTCTTTTGTTCTGAGCAAGCTCACTGTTTGGACCCCATAGGAAACACAGTAGAGTAGAAGAGTGCTCTTTTCTCTAAAGCAGAGTGTGTTTCTTGTAAGGCGAGCAAGCGTTTGTTTCCCAGTCCTAAATGGAGTTGAATCCCATGCAGTTTCTGGTCCTACGAGCAAGAGTTGTTTTATCGTAAGAAGAGTAACTATTGCGCTGCCATTGCCATACACAGGACAAATAGCACTGGCGTCTGTTCCCAGCAAGTACAGTGTATTGGACTGAAGAGGATCTACTGTTCTTGTCAGGTTCCTAAGCAGAATTGAACTAGATATGGCCGTGTGTGTAGGAAACACTTTTCTTTTGTTCTGAGCAAGCTCACTGTTTGGACCCCATAGGAAACACAGTAGAGAAGAAGAGTGCTCTTTTCTCTAAAGCAGAGTGTTTTTCTACTAAGGCGAGCTAGCGTTTGTTTCCCAGTCCTAAAGGGAGTTGAGTCACATGCAGTTTTTGGTCCTACGAGCAAGAGTTGTTTTCTGGTAAGAAGAGTCACTATTGTGCTCCAAATGCCATACACAGTGCAAATAGCACTCGCGTCTGTTCCCAGCAAGTACAGTGTATTGGACTGAATAGGAGCTACTCTTCTTGTCAGATTCCTAAGCAGAGTTTAACTAGATATGTTCCATGTGTGTAGGAAGCACAGTTCTTTTGTTCTGAGCAAGCTCACTGTTTGGACCCCATAGGAAACACAGTAGAGTAGAAGAGTGCTCTTTTCTCAAAAGCAGAGTGTGTTTCTTGTAAGGCGAGCTTGCGTTTGTTTCCTAGTACTAAATGGCGTTGAATCACATGCAGTTTGTGGTCCTACAAGCAAGAGTTGTTTTCTGGTAAGGAAAGTCACTATTGCGCTCTAATTGCCATACACAGTGCAAATAGCACTCGCATCTGTTCCCAGCAAGTACAGTGTATTGGACTGAAGAGGAGCTACTGTTCTTGTCAGTTTCCTACGCAGAGTTGAACTACATATGGTCCTTGTGGTTAGAAGCACAGTTCTTTTGTTCTTAGCAAGCTCACTGTTTGGACCCCCTAGGAAACACAGTAGAGTAAAATAGTGCTCTTTTCTCTAAAGCAGAGTGTGTTTCTTGTAAGGCGAGCTAGCGTTTGTTTCCCAGTCCTAAATGGAGTTGAATCACATGCAGTTTCTGGTCCTACGAGCAAGAGTTGTTTTCTGGTAAGACGAGTCACTATTGTGCTCCAATTGCCATGCACAGTGCAAATAGCACTCGCGTCTGTTCTCAGCAAGTACAGTGTATTGGACTGAAGAGGAGCTACTGTTCTTGTCAGTTTCCTAAGCAGAGTTGAACTAGATATAGCCCATGTGTAGGAAGCACAGTTCTTTTTTTCTGAGCAAGCTCACTGTTCTGGCCCTATAGGAAACACAGTAGAGTAGAAGAGTGCTTTTTTCTCTAAAGCAGAGTGTGTTTCTTGTAAGGCGAGTTCGCGTTTGTTTCACAGTCATAAATGGATTTGAGTCACAGGCAGTTTTTGGTCCTACTAGCAAGTGTTGTTTTCTGGTAAGAAGAGTCACTATTGCGCTCCAAATGCCATACACAGTGCAAATAGCACTCGCGTCTGTTATCAGCAAGTACAGTGTATTGGACTGAAGAGGATCTACTGTTCTTGTCAGGTTCCTAATCAGAATTGAACTAGATATAGCCGTGTGTGTAGGAAGCACAGTTCTTTTGTTCTGAGCAAGCTCACTGTTCTGGCCCTACAGGAAACACAGTAGAGTAGAAGAGTGCTCTTTTCTCAAAAGCAGAGTGTGTTTCTTGTAAGGCGAGCTAACGTTTATTTCCCAGTCCTAAATGGAGTTGAATCTCATGCAGTTTCTGGTCCTACGAGCAAGATTGTTTTCTGGTAAGGAAAGTCACTATTATGCTCTCATTGCCATATACAGTGCAAATAGAACTCGTGTCTTTTCCCAGCAAGTACAGTGTATTGGACTGAAGAGGAGCTACTGTTTTGGTCAGTTTCCTAAGCAGAGTTGAACTAGATATGGTTCATGTGTGCAGGAAGCACAGTTCTTTTGTTCTGAGCAAGCTCACTGTTCGGACCACATAGGAAACACAGTAGAATAGAAGAGTGCTCTTTTCTCAAAAGCAGAGTGTGTTTCTTTTAAGGCGAGCTAGCGTTTGTTTCCCAGTCCTAAATGGAGTTTAATGACATGCAGTTTCTGGTCCTACGAGCAAGAGTCGTTTTCTGGTAAGGAAAGTCACTATTGTGCTCCCATTGCCATACACAGTGCAAATAGCACTCCCTTCTGTTCCAAGCAAGTACAGTGTATTGGACTGAAGAGGAGCTACTGCTCTTCTCAGTTTCCTAAGCAGAGTTGAACTACATATGGCCAGTGTGTCTAGGAAGCACAGTTCATTTGTTCTGAGCAAGCTCACTGTTCTGGCCCTATAGGAAACTCAGTAGAGTAGAAGAGTGCTCTTTTCTCAAAAGCAGAGTGTGTTTTTGTAAGGCGAGCTAGCGTTTGTTTCCTAGTCCGAAATGGAGTTGAATCACATGCAGTTTCTGGTCCTACGAACAAGAGTTGTTTTCTGGTAAGGAAAGTCACTATTGTGCTCCCTTTGCCCTACACA
This sequence comes from Peromyscus eremicus, assembly GCF_949786415.1. Taxonomy (NCBI): domain Eukaryota; kingdom Metazoa; phylum Chordata; class Mammalia; order Rodentia; family Cricetidae; genus Peromyscus; species Peromyscus eremicus. Next base: position 46,984 of record NW_026736816.1, on the reverse strand, counting down.
AGGCAAATAGCACTCGCGTCTTTTCCCAGCAATTACAGTTTATTGGACTGAAGAGGAGCTACTGTTCTTGTCAGTTTCCTAAGCAGAGTTGAACTAGATATGGCCCGTGTGTTTAGGAAGCACAGTTATTATGTTCTGAGCGAGCTCACTGTTCAGGCCCTATAAGAAACACAGTAGAGTAGAAGAGTGCTCTTTTCCCTAAAGCAGAGTGTGTCTCTTGTAAGGCGAGCTCGCGTTTGTTTCCCAGTCCTAAATTGAGTTGAGGCACATGCAGTTTTTGGTCCTACGAGCAAGAGTTGTTTTCTGGTAAGAAGATTCACTGTTGTGCTCCAAAGCCATACACAGTGCAAATAGCATTTGCGTCTGTTCCCAGCAAGTACAGTGTATTGGACTGAATAGCAGCTACTGTTCTTGTCAGTTTCCTAAGCAGAGTTGAACTAGATATGGTCCATGTGTGTAGGAAGCACAGTTCTTTTGTTCTGAGCAAGCTCACTTTTTGGACCCCATAGGAAACACAGTAGAGTAGTGAGTGCTCTTTTCTCAAAAACAGAGTGTGTTTCTTGTAAGGCGAGCTAGCATTTGTTTCCCAGTCCTAAATGGCGTTGAATCACATGCAGTTTCTGGTCCTACGAGCAAGAGTTGTTTTATGGTAAGAAGAGTCACTATTGCGCTGCCATTGCCATACACAGAACAAATAGCACCGGCGTCTGTTCCCAGCAAGTACAGTGTATTGGACTGAAGAGGATCTACTGTTCTTGTCAGGTTCCTAAGCGGAATTGAACTAGATATGGCCGTGTGTGTAGGAAGCACAGTTCTTATGTTCTGAGCAAGCTCACTGTTTGGACCCCATAGGAAACACAGTAGAGTAGAAGAGTGCTCTTTTCTCAAAAACAGAGTGTGTTTTTTGTAAGGCGAGCTAGCGTTTGTTTCCTAATCGTAATAGGAGTTGAATCACATGCAGTTTCTGGTCCTACGAACAAGAGTTGTTTTCTGGTAAGGAAAGTCACATTGTGCTCCCATTGCCGTACACAGTGCAAATAGCGCTCCCATCTGTTCCCAGCAAGCACAGTGTATTGGACTGAAGAGGAGCTACTGTTCTTCTCAGATTCCTAAGCAGAGTTGAACTAGATATGGCCCTGTGTCTAGGAAGCACAGTTCATTTGTTCTGAGCAAGCTCACTGTTCTGGCCCTATAGGAAACACAGTAGAGTAGAAGAGTGCTCTTTTCTCAAAAGCAGAGTGTATTTTTGTAAGGCGAGCTAGCGTTTGTTTCCCAGTCCTAAATGGAGTTGAATCACATGCAGTTTCTGGTCCTACGAACAAGAGTTGTTTTCTGGTAAGGAAAGTCACTATTGCGCTCCCATTGCCCTACACATGGCAAATAGCACTCGCGTCTCTTCCCAGTAAGTACAGTGTATCGGACTGAAGAGGAGGTACTGTTCTTGTCAGTTTCCTAAGCAGAGTTGAACTAGATATGGCCCGTGTGTGTAGGAAGCACAGTTCTTATGTTCTGAGCAAGCTCACTGTTCTGGCCCTATAGGAAACACAGTGGAGTAGAAGAGTGCTCTTTTCTCAAAAGCATAGTGTTCTTGTAAGGCGAGCTAGCGTTTGTTTCCTAGTTCTAAATGGAGTTGAATCACATGCAGTTTCTGGTCCTACGAACAAGAGTTGTTTTCTGGTAAGGAAAGTCACATTGTGCTCCCATTGCCATACACAGTGCAAATAGCACTCGCATCTGTTCCCAGCAAGTACAGTGTATTGCACTGAATAGGTGCTACTGTTCTTGTCAGTTTCCTATGCAGAGTTGAGCTAGATATTATCCGTGTGTGTAGGAAGCACAGTTCTTTTGTTCTGAGCAAGCTCACTGCTTGTACCCCATAGGAAACACAGTAGAGTAGAAGAGTGCTCTTTTCTCTAAAGCAGAGTGTGTTTTTTGTAAGGCAAGCTAGCGTTTGTTTCCCAGTCCTAAATGGAGTTGAATCACATGCACTTTTTGGTCCTATGAGCAAGAGTTGTTTTCTGGAAAGGAAAGTCACTATTGCGCTCCCATTGCCATACACAGTGCAAATAGCACTCGCGTCTGTTCCCAGTAAGTACAGTGTATTGGACTGAATAGGAGCTACTGTTCTTGTCAGTTTCCTAAGCAGAGTTGAACTACATATGGTCCATGTGTGTAGGAAGCATAGTTCTTTTGTTCTGAGCAAGCTCACTGTTTGGACCCCATAGAAAACACAGTAGAGTAGAAAAGTGCTCTTTTCTCTAAAGCAGAGTGTGTTTCTTGTAATGCGAGCTAGCGTTTGTTTCCCAGTCCTAAATGGAGTGGAATCACATGCATTTTCTGGTCCTACGAGCAAGAGTTGTTTTATGATAAGAATAGTCACTATTGTGCTGCCATTGCCATACACAGGACAAATAGCACTGTCGTCTGTTCGCAGCAAGTACAGTGTATTGGACTGAAGATGATCTACTGTTCTTGTCAGTTTCCTAAGCAGACTTGAACTAGATATGGCCCGTGTGTCTAGGAAGCACAGTTATTATGTTCTGAGCAAGCTCACTGTTCTGGCACTATAGGAAACACAGTAGATTAGAAGAGTGCTCTTTTCTCTAAAGCAGAGTGTGTTTCTTGTAAGGCGAGCTCGCGTTTGTTTCCCAGTCATAAATGGAGTTGAGTCACAGGCAGTTTTTGGTACTATGAGCAAGATTTGTTTTCAGGTAAGAAGATTCACTATTGCGCTCCAAATGCCATACACAGTGCAAATAGCACTCGCGTCTGTTCCCATCAAGTACAGTGTATCGGACTGAATAGGAGCTACTGTTCTTGTCAGTTTCCTAAGCAGATTTGAACTAGATATGGCCCGTGTGTAGGAAGCACAGTTCTTTTGTTCTGAGCAAGCTCTGTGTTCTGGCCCTAAAGGAAACACATTAGAGTAGAAGAGTGCTCTTTTCTCAAAAGCAGAGTGTGTTTCTTGTAAGGCGAGCTACGTTTGTTTCCTAGTACTAAATGGAGTTGAATAACATGCAGTTTCTGGTCCTACGAGCAAGAGTTGTTTTATGGTAAGAATAGTCACTATTGCGCTGCCTTTGACATACACAGGACAAATAGCACTGGCGTCTGTTCCCAGCAAGTACAGTGTATTGGACTGAAGAGGATCTACTGTTCTTGTCAGGTTCCTAAGCAGAATTGAACTAGATATGGCCCCTGTGTGTATGAAGCACAGTTTTTTTGTTCTGAGCAAGCTCATTGTTCTGACCGCTTAGGAAACCCAGTAGAGTAGAAGAGTGCTCTTTTCTCAAAAGCAGAGTGTGTTTCTTGTAAGGCGAGCTAGCGTTTGTTTCCCAGTCCTAAATGGAGTTGAATCACATGCAGTTTCTGTTCCTACGAGCAAGATTGTTTTCTGGTAAGAAGAGTCACTATTGCGCTGCCATTGCCATACACAGGACAAATAGCACTGGCGTCTGTTCGCAGCAAGTACGGTGTATTGGACTGAAGAGGATCTACTGTTCTTGTCAGGTTCCTAAGCAGAATTGAACTAGATATGGCCGTGTGTGTAGGAAGCACAGTTTTTTTGTTCTGAGCAAGCTCACTCTTCGGACACCATAGGAAACACAGTAGAGTAGAAGAGTGCTCTTTTCTCAAAAGCAGAGTGTGTTTTAAGTAAAGCGAGCTAGCATTTGTTTCCTAGCACTAAATGGAGTTGAATCACATGCAGTTTCTGGTCCTACGAGCAAGAGTTGTTTTCTTTTAAGGAAAGTCACTATTGCGCTCCCATTGCCATACACAGTGCAAATAGCACTCGCGTCTGTTCCCAGCAAGTAAGGTGTATCGGACTGAAGAGGAGCTACTGTTCTTGTCAGTTTCCTAAGCAGAGTTGAACTAGATATGTCCCGTGTTTGGGAAGCACATTTCTTTTGTTCTGAGCAAGCTCACTGTTCTGGCCCTATAGGAAACACAGTAGAGTAGAAGAGTGCTCTTTTCTCTATAGCAGAGTGTGTTTCTTGTAAGGCGAGCTAGCGTTTGTTTCCCAATCCTAAATGGAGTGGAATCACATGCAGTTTCTGGTCCTACAAGCAAGAGTTGTTTTATGGTAAGAATAGTCACTATTGCGCTGCCATTGCCATACACAGGACAAAGAGCACATGCGTCTGTTCCCAGCAAGTACAGTGTATTGTAACGAATAGGATCTACTGTTCTTGTCAGGTTCCTAAGCAGAATTGAACTAGATATGGCCGTGTGTTAAGGAAGCAAAGTTCTTTTGTTCTGAGCAAGCTCACTGTTTGGACCCCATAGGAAACACAGTAGAGTAGAAGAGTGCTCTTTTCTCTAAAGCAGAGTGTGTTTCTTGTAAGGCGAGCAAGCGTTTGTTTCCCAGTCCTAAATGGAGTTCAATCCCATGCAGTTTCTGGTCCTACGAGCAAGAGTTGTTTTATCGTAAGAAGAGTCACTATTGCGCTGCCATTGCCATACACAGGACAAATAGCACTGGCGTCTGTTCCCAGCAAGTACAGTGTATTGGACTGAAGAGGATCTACTGTTCTTGTCAGGTTCCTAAGCAGAATTGAACTAGATATGGCCGTGTGTGTAGGAAACACTTTTCTTTTGTTCTGAGCAAGCTCACTGTTTGGACCCCATAGGAAACACAGTAGAGAAGAAGAGTGCTCTTTTCTCTAAAGCAGAGTGTTTTTCTACTAAGGCGAGCTAGCGTTTGTTTCCCAGTCCTAAAGGGAGTTGAGTCACATGCAGTTTTTGGTCCTACGAGCAAGAGTTGTTTTCTGGTAAGAAGAGTCACTATTGTGCTCCAAATGCCATACACAGTGCAAATAGCACTCGCGTCTGTTCCCAGCAAGTACAGTGTATTGGACTGAATAGGAGCTACTCTTCTTGTCAGATTCCTAAGCAGAGTTTAACCAGATATGTTCCATGTGTGTAGGAAGCACAGTTCTTTTGTTCTGAGCAAGCTCACTGTTTGGACCCCATAGGAAACACAGTAGAGTAGAAGAGTGCTCTTTTCTCAAAAGCAGAGTGTGTTTCTTGTAAGGCGAGCTTGCGTTTGTTTCCTAGTACTAAATGGCGTTGAATCACATGCAGTTTGTGGTCCTACAAGCAAGAGTTGTTTTCTGGTAAGGAAAGTCACTATTGCGCTCTAATTGCCATACACAGTGCAAATAGCACTCGCATCTGTTCCCAGCAAGTACAGTGTATTGGACTGAAGAGGAGCTACTGTTCTTGTCAGTTTCCTACGCAGAGTTGAACTACATATGGTCCTTGTGGTTAGAAGCACAGTTCTTTTGTTCTTAGCAAGCTCACTGTTTGGACCCCCTAGGAAACACAGTAGAGTAAAATAGTGCTCTTTTCTCTAAAGCAGAGTGTGTTTCTTGTAAGGCGAGCTAGCGTTTGTTTCCCAGTCCTAAATGGAGTTGAATCACATGCAGTTTCTGGTCCTACGAGCAAGAGTTGTTTTCTGGTAAGACGAGTCACTATTGTGCTCCAATTGCCATGCACAGTGCAAATAGCACTCGCGTCTGTTCTCAGCAAGTACAGTGTATTGGACTGAAGAGGAGCTACTGTTCTTGTCAGTTTCCTAAGCAGAGTTGAACTAGATATGGCCCATGTGTAGGAAGCACAGTTCTTTTTTTCTGAGCAAGCTCACTGTTCTGGCCCTATAGGAAACACAGTAGAGTAGAAGAGTGCTTTTTTCTCTAAAGCAGAGTGTGTTTCTTGTAAGGCGAGTTCGCGTTTGTTTCACAGTCATAAATGGATTTGAGTCACAGGCAGTTTTTGGTCCTACTAGCAAGTGTTGTTTTCTGGTAAGAAGAGTCACTATTGCGCTCCAAATGCCATACACAGTGCAAATAGCACTCGCGTCTGTTATCAGCAAGTACAGTGTATTGGACTGAAGAGGATCTACTGTTCTTGTCAGGTTCCTAATCAGAATTGAACTAGATATGGCCGTGTGTGTAGGAAGCACAGTTCTTTTGTTCTGAGCAAGCTCACTGTTCTGGCCCTACAGGAAACACAGTAGAGTAGAAGAGTGCTCTTTTCTCAAAAGCAGAGTGTGTTTCTTGTAAGGCGAGCTAACGTTTATTTCCCAGTCCTAAATGGAGTTGAATCTCATGCAGTTTCTGGTCCTACGAGCAAGATTGTTTTCTGGTAAGGAAAGTCACTATTATGCTCTCATTGCCATATACAGTGCAAATAGAACTCGTGTCTTTTCCCAGCAAGTACAGTGTATTGGACTGAAGAGGAGCTACTGTTTTGGTCAGTTTCCTAAGCAGAGTTGAACTAGATATGGTTCATGTGTGCAGGAAGCACAGTTCTTTTGTTCTGAGCAAGCTCACTGTTCGGACCCCATAGGAAACACAGTAGAATAGAAGAGTGCTCTTTTCTCAAAAGCAGAGTGTGTTTCTTTTAAGGCGAGCTAGCGTTTGTTTCCCAGTCCTAAATGGAGTTTAATGACATGCAGTTTCTGGTCCTACGAGCAAGAGTCGTTTTCTGGTAAGGAAAGTCACTATTGTGCTCCCATTGCCATACACAGTGCAAATAGCACTCCCTTCTGTTCCAAGCAAGTACAGTGTATTGGACTGAAGAGGAGCTACTGCTCTTCTCAGTTTCCTAAGCAGAGTTGAACTACATATGGCCAGTGTGTCTAGGAAGCACAGTTCATTTGTTCTGAGCAAGCTCACTGTTCTGGCCCTATAGGAAACTCAGTAGAGTAGAAGAGTGCTCTTTTCTCAAAAGCAGAGTGTGTTTTTGTAAGGCGAGCTAGCGTTTGTTTCCTAGTCCGAAATGGAGTTGAATCACATGCAGTTTCTGGTCCTACGAACAAGAGTTGTTTTCTGGTAAGGAAAGTCACTATTGTGCTCCCTTTGCCCTACACAAGGCAAATAGCACTCGCGTCTTTTCCCAGCAATTACAGTTTATTGGACTGAAGAGGAGCTACTGTTCTTGTCAGTTTCCTAAGCAGAGTTGAACTAGATATGGTCCGTGTTTGTAGGAAGCACAGTTCTTTTGTTCTGAGCAAGCTCACTGTTTGGACCACATAGGAAACACAGTAGAGTAGAAGAGTACTCTTTTCTCTAAAGCAGAGTGTGTTTCTTGTAAGGAGAGCTAGCGTTTGTTTCCCAGTCCTAAATGGAGTTGAATCCCATGCAGTTTCTGGTAGTATAAGCAAGAGTTATTTCTGGTAAGAAGAGTCACTATTGCGCTGCCATTGCCATACACAGGACAAATAGCACTGGCGCCTGTTCGCAGCAAGTACAGTGTATTGGACTGAAGAGGAACTACTGTTCTTGTCAGGTTCCTAAGCAGACTTGAACTAGATATGGCCGTGTGTATAGAAAGCACAGTTATTTTGTTCTGAGCAAGCTCACTCTTCGGACCCCATAGGAAACACAGTAGAGTAGAAGAGTGCTCTTTTCTCAAAAGCAGAGTGTGTTTTAAGTAAAGCGAGCTAGCATTTGTTTCCTAGTCCTAAATGGAGTTGAATCCCAAGCAGTTTCTTGTCCTACGAGCAAGAGTTGTTTTCTTTTAAGGAAAGTCACTATTGCGCTCCCATTGCCATACACAGTGCAAATAGCACTCGCGTCTGTTCCCAGCAAGTAAGGTGTATCGGACTGAAGACGAGCTACTGTTCTTGTCAGTTTCCTAAGCAGAGTTGAACTAGATATGGCCCGTGTGTGGGAAGCACATTTCTTTTGTTCTGAGCAAGCTCACTGTTCTGGCTCTATAGGAAACACAGTAGAGTAGAAGAGTGTTCTTTTCTTATAGCAGAGTGTGTTTCTTGTAAGGCGAGCTAGCGTTTGTTTCCCAGTGTTAAATGGAGTTGAATCACATGCAATTTCTGGTCCTACGAGCAAGAGTTGTTTTCTGGTAAGAAGAGTCACTATTGTGCTCCAAACGCCATACACAGGGCCAATAGCACTTGTGCCTGTTCCCAGCAAGTACAGTGTATTGGACTAAATAGGAGCTACTGTTCTTGTCAGTTTCCTAAGCAGAGTTGAACTAGATATGATCCATGTGTGTAGGAAGCACAGTTCTTTTGTTCTGAGCAACCTCACTGTTTGGACCCCATAGGAAACACAGTAGAGTAGAAGAGTGCTCTTTTCTCAAAAGCACAGTGTGTTTCTTGGAAGGCGAGCTAGCATTTGTTTCCCAGTCTTAAATGGAGTTGAATCACATGCAGTTTCTGGTCCTACGAGCAAGAGTTGTTTTCTGGTAAGGAAAGTCACTATTGCGCTCCCATTGCCATACATAGTGCAAATAGCACTCACATCTGTTCCCAGCAAGTACAGTGTATCGGACTGAAGAGGAGCTACTGTTCTTGTCAGTTTTTTAAGTAGAATTGAACTACATATGGTCCCTGTGTGTAGGAAGCACAGTTCTTTTGTTCTGAGCAAGCTCACTGTTTGGACCCCGTAGAAAACACAGTAGAGTAGAAGAGTGTTCTTTTCTCAAAAGCAGAGTGTGTTTCTTGTAAGGCGAGCTAGCGTTTGTTTCCCAGTCCTAAATGGAGTGGAATCACATGCAGTTTCTGGTCCTACGAGCAAGAGTTGTTTTATTATAAGAATAGTCACTATTGCGCTGCCATTGCCATACACAGGACAAATAGCACCGGCGTCTGTTCCCAGCAAGTACAGTGTATTGGACTGAAGAGGAGCTACTGTTCTTGTCAGTTTCCTAAGCAGAGTTGAACTACATATGGTCCATGTGTGTAGGAAGCATAGTTCTTTTGTTCTGAGCAAGCTCACTGTTTGGACTCCATAGGAAACACAGTAGAGAAGAAGAGTGCTCTTTTTTCTAAAGCAGAGTGTGTTTCTTGTAAGGCAAGCTAGCGTTTGTTTCCCAGTCCTAAATGGAGTTGAATCACATGCATTTTCTGGTCCTACGAGCAAGAGTTGTTTTATGGTAAGAATAGTCACTATTGCACTCCCATTGCCATACACAGGACAAATAGCACTGGCGTCTGTTCCCAGCAAGTACAGTGTATTGGACTGAAGAGGATCTATTGTTCTTGTCAGGTTCCTAAGCAAAATTGTACTAGATATGGCCGTGTGTAGGAAGCACAGTTCATTTGTTCTGAGCAAGCTCACTGTTCTGACCGCTTAGGAAACCCAGTAGAGTAGAAGAGTGCTCTTTTCTCAAAAGCAGAGTGTGTTTCTTGTAAGGCGAGCTAGCGTTTGTTTCCCAGTCCTAAATGGAGTTGTATCACATGCAGTTTCTGGTCCTACGAGCAAGAGTTGTTTTCTGGTAAGGAAAGTCACTATTGCGCTCCCATTGCCATACACAGTGCAAATAGCACTCCCGTCTGTTCCAAGCAAGTACAGTGTATTGGACTGAAGAGGAGCTACTGTTCTTCTCAGTTTCCTAAGCAGAGTTGAACTAGATATGGCCAGTGTGTCTAGGAAGCACAGTTCATTTGTTCTGAGCAAGCTCACTGTTCTGGCCCTATAGGAAACTTTGTAGAGTAGAAGAGTGCTCTTTTCTCAAAAGCAGAGTGTGTTTTTGTAAGGCGAGCTAGCGTTTGTTTCCTAGTCCTAAATGAAGTTGAATCACATGCAGTTTCTGGTCCTACGAACAAGAGTTGTTTTCTGGTAAGGAAAGTCACTATTGTGCTCCCTTTGCCCTACACAAGACAAATAGAACTCGTGTCTTTTCCCAGCAATTACAGTTTATTGGACTGAATAGGAGCTACTGTTCTTGTCAGTTTCCTAAGCAGAGTTGAACTAGATATGGTCCGTGTGTGTAGGAAGCACAGTTCTTTTGTTCTGAGCAAGCTCACTGTTTGGACCCCATAGGAAACACAGTAGAGTAGAAGAGTACTCTTTTCTCTAAAGCAGAGTGTGTTTCTTGTAAGGAGAGCTAGCGTTTGTTTCCCAGTCCTAAATGGAGTTGAATCCCATGCAGTTTCTGATAGTACAAGCAAGAGTTATTTCTGGTAAGAAGAGTCACTATTGCGCTGCCATTGCCATACACAGGACAAATAGCACTGGCGTCTGTTCGCAGCAAGTACAGTGATTTGGACTGAAGAGGATCTACTGTTCTTGTCAGGTTCCTAAACAGACTTGAACTAGATATGGCCGTGTGTATAGGAAGCACAGTTTTTTTGTTCTGAGCAAGCTCACTCTTCGGACCCCATAGGAAACACATTAGAGTAGAAGAGTGCTCTTTTCTCAAAAGCAGAGTGTGTTTTAAGTAAAGCGAGCTAGCATTTGTTTCCTAGTAATAAATGGAGTTGAATCCCAAGCAGTTTCTTGTCCTACGAGCAAGAGTTGTTTTCTTTTAAGGAAAGTCACTATTGCGCTCCCATTGCCATACACAGTGCAAATAGCACTCGCGTCTGTTCCCAGCAAGTAAGGTGTATCGGACTGAACACGAGCTACTGTTCTTGTCAGTTTCCTAAGCAGAGTTGAACTAGATATGGCCCGTGTGGGAAGCACATTTCTTTTGTTCTGAGCAAGCTCACTGTTCTGGCCCTATAGGAAACACAGTAGAGTAGAAGAGTGCTCTTTTCTTTATAGCAGAGTGTGTTTCTTGTAAGGCGAGCTAGCGTTTGTTTCCCAGTCCTAAATGGAGTCGAATCACATGCAGTTTCTGGTCCTACGAGCAAGAGTTGTTTTCTGGTAAGAAGAGTCACTATTGTGCTCCAAACGCCATACACAGTGCCAATAGCACTTGCGCCTGTTCCCAGCAAGTACAGTGTATTTGACTAAATAGGAGCTACTGTTCTTGTCAGTTTCCTAAGCAGAGTTGAACTAGATATGATCCATGTGTGTAGGAAGCACAGTTCTTTTGTTCTGAGCAAGCTCACTGTTTGGACCCCATAGGAAACACAGTAGAGTAGAAGAGTGCTCTTTTCTCAAAAGCAGAGTGTGTTTCTTGGAAGGCGAGCTAGCATTTGTTTCCCAGTCTTAAATGGAGTTGAATCACATGCAGTTTCTGGTCCTACAAGCAAGAGTTGTTTTCTGGTAAGGAAAGTCACTATTGCGCTCCCATTGCCATACACAGTGCAAATAGCACTCACGTCTGTTCCCAGCAAGTACAGTGTATCGGACTGGAGAGGAGATACTGTTCTTGTCATATTCCTAAGCAGAGTTGAACTACATATGGTCCCTGTGTGTAGGAAGCACAGTTCTTTTGTTCTGAGCAAGCTCACTGTTTGGACCCCGTAGAAAACACAGTAGAGTAGAAGAGTGCTCTTTTCTCAAAAGCAGAGTGTGTTTCTTGTAAGGCGAGCTAGCGTTTGTTTCCCAGTTCTAAATGGAGTGGAATCACATGTAGTTTCTGGTCCTACGAGCAAGAGTTGTTTTATGGTAAGAATAGTCACTATTGCGCTGCCAATGCCATACACAGGACAAATAGCACTGGCGTCTGTTCCCAGCAAGTACAGTGTATTGGACTGAACAGGTTCTACTGTTCTTGTCAGGTTAGTAAGCAGAATTGAACTGGATATGGCCGTGTGTGTAGGAAGCACAGTTCTTTTGTTCTGAGCAAGCTCACTGTTCTGACTGCTTAGGAAACCCAGTAGAGTAGAAGAGTGCTCTTTTCTCAAAAGCAGAGTGTGTTTCTTGTAAGGCGAGCTAGCGTTTGTTTCCCAGTCCTAAATGGAGTTGAATCACATGCAGTTTCTGGTCCTACGAGCAAGAGTTGTTTTCTGGTAAGGAAAGTCACTATTGCGCTCCCATTGCCATACACAGTGCAAATAGCACTCCCGTCTGTTCCAAGCAAGTACAGTGTATTGGACTGAAGAGGAGCTACTGTTCTTCTCAGTTTCCTAAGCAGAGTTGAACTAGATATGGCCAGTGTGTCAAGGAAGCACAGTTCATTTGTTCTGAGCAAGCTCACTGTTCTGGCCCTATAGGAAACTCTTTAGAGTAGAAGAGTGCTCTTTTCTCAAAAGCAGAGTGTGTTTTTGTAAGGCGAGCTAGCATTTGTTTCCTAGTCCTAAATGGAGTTGAATCACATGCAGTTTCTGGTCCTACGAAAAAGAGTTTTTTTCTGGTAAGGAAAGTCACTATTGTGCTCCCTTTGCCCTACACAAGGCAAATAGCACTCGTGTCTTTTCCCAGCAATTACAGTTTATTGGACTGAATAGGAGCTACTGTTCTTGTCAGTTTCCTAAGCAGAGTTGAACTAGATATGGTCCGTGTGTGTAGGAAGCACAGTTCTTTTGTTCTGAGCAAGCTCACTGTTTGGACCCCATAGGAAACACAGTAGATTAGAAGAGTACTCTTTTCTCTAAAGCAGAGTGTGTTTCTTGTAAGGAGAGCTAGCGTTTGTTTCCCAGTCCTAAATGGAGTTGAATCCCATGCAGTTTCTGGTAGTACAAGCAAGAGTTATTTCTGGTAAGAAGAGTCACTATTGCACTGCCATTGCCATACACAGGACAAATAGCACTGGCGTCTGTTCGCAGCAAGTACAGTGTATTGGACTGAAGAGGATCTACTGTTCTTGTCAGGTTCCTAAGCAGACTTGAACTAGATATGGCCGTGTGTATAGGAAGCACAGTTTTTTTGTTCTGAGGAAGCTCACTCTACGGACCCCATAGGAAACACAGTAGAGTAGAAGAGTGCTCTTTTCTCAAAAGCAGAGTGTGTTTCTTGTAAGGCGAGCTAGCGTTTGTTTCCCAGTCCTAAATGGAGTGGAATCACATGCAGTTTCTGGTCCTACGAGCAAGAGTTGTTTTATGGTAATAATAGTCACTATTGCGCTGCCATTGCCAAACACAGGACAAAGAGCACATGCGTCTGTTCCCAGCAAGTACAGTGTATTCGAATGAATAGGATCTACTGTTCTTGTCAGGTTCCTAAGCAGAATTGAACTAGACATGGCCGTGTGTTAAGGAAGCACATTTCTTTTGTTCTGAGCAAGCTCACTGTTTGGACCCCATAGGAAACACAGTAGAGTAGAAGAGTGCTCTTTTCTCAAAAGCAGAGTGTGTTTCTTGTAAGGCGAGCTAGCATTTGTTTCCCAGTCTTAAATGGAGTTGAATCACATGCAGTTTCTGGTCCTCTGAGCAAGAGTTGTTTTCTGATAAGGAAAGTCACTATTGTGCTCCCATTGCTATACACAGTGTAAATAGCACTCACGTCGGTTCCCAGCAAGTACAGTGTATTGGACTGAAGAGGAGCTACTGTTCTCGGCAGTTTCCTAAGCAGAGTTGAATTAGATATGGACCGGGTGTTTGAGAAGCACAGTTATTATGTTCTGAGCAAGCTCACTGTTCTGCCCCTATAGGAAACACAGTAGAGAAGAAGAGTGCTCTTTTCTCTAAAGCAGAGTGTTTTTCTATAAGGCGAGCTAGCGTTTGTTTCCCAGTCCTAATTGGAGTTGAGTCACATGCAGTTTTTGGTCCTACGAGCAAGAGTTGTTCTCTGGTAAGAAGAGTCACTATTGTGCTCCAAAAGCCATACACAGTGCAAATAGCACTCGCGTCTGTTCCCAGCAAGTACAGTGTATAGGACTGAATAGGAGCTACTCTTCTTGTCAGATTCCTAAGCAGAGTTTAACTAGATATGGTCCATGTGTGTAGGAAGCACAGTTCTTTTGTTCTGAGAAAGCTCACTGTTTGGACCCCTTAGGAAACACAGTAGAGTAGAAGATTGCTCTTTTCTCAAAAGCAGAGTGTGTTCCTTGTAAGGCGAGCTACGTTTGTTTCCCAGTCCTAAATGGAGTTGAATCACATGCAGTTTCTGGTCCTACGAGCAAGAGTTGTTTTTTGGTAAGGAAAGTCACTATTGCGCTCCCATTGCCATACTCAGTGCAAATAGCACTCACGTCTGTTCCCAGCAAGTACAGTGTATTGGACTGAAGAGGAGCTAGTGTTCTAGTCAGTTTTCTAACCAGAGTTGAACTACATATGGTCCGCGTGTGTAGGAAGCACAGTTCTTTTGTTCTGAGCAAGCTCACTGTTTGGACCCCCTAGGAAACACAGTAGAGTAGAAGAGTGCTCTTTTCTCTAAAGCAGAATTTGTTTCTTGTAAGGCAAGCTAGCGTTTGTTTCCCAGTCCTAAATGGAGTTGAATCACATACAGTTTCTACTCCTACGAGCAAGAGTTGTTTTATGGTAAAAAGAGTCACTAATGCGCTGCCATTGCCATACACAGGACAAATAGCACTGGCGTCTGTTCGCAGCAAGCACAGTGTATTGGAATGAAGAGGATCTACTGCTCTTTTCAGGTTCCTAAGCAGAATTGAACTAGATATGGCCGTGTGTAGGATGCACAGTTCTTTTGTTCTGAGCAAGCTCACTGTTCGGACCCCATAGGAAACACAAAAGAGTAGAAGAGTGCTCTTTTCTCAAAAGCAGAGTGTGTTTTTTGTAAGGCAAACTAGCGTTTGTTTCCCATTCGTGAATGGAGTTGAATCACATGCAGTTACTGGTCCTACGAGCAAGAGTTGTTTTCTGGTAAGGAAAGTCACTATTGCGCTCCCTTCGCCATACACAGTACAAATAGCACTCGCTTCTGGTCCAAGCAAGTACAGTGTATCGGACTGAAGAGGAGCTACTGTTCCTGGCAGTTTCCTAAGCAGAGTTGAACTAGATATGATCTGCGTGTGTAGGAAGCACAGTTCCTTTGTTCTGAGCAAGCTCACTGTTCTGCCCCTATAGGAAACACAGTAGAGAAGAAGAGTGCTCTTTTCTCTAAAGCAGAGTGTGTTTCTTGTAAGGCGAGCTCGCGTTTGTTTCTCAGTCCTAAATGGAGTTGAGTCACATGCAGTTTTTGGTCCTACGAGCCAGAGTTGTTTTCTGGTAAGAAGAGTCACTATTGTGCTCCAAATGCCATACACTGTGCAAATAGCACTCGCGTCTCATTCCAGCAAGTACAGTGCATTGGACTGAATTGGAGCTAATATTTTTGTCAGTTTCCTAAGAAGAGTTGAACTAGATATGGTGCATGTGTGTAGGAAGCACAGTTCTTTTGTTCTGAGCAAGCTCACTGTTTGGAACCCATAGGAAACACAGTAGAGTAGAAGAGTGCTCTTTTCTCTAAAGCACAGTGCGTTTCTTGTAAGGTGAGCTAGCATTTGTTTCCCAGTCCTAAATGGCGTTGAATCACATGCAGTTTCTGGTCCTACGAGCAAGAGTTGTTTTCTGGTAAGCTAAGTCACTATAGCGCTCCCATTGCCATGCACAGTGCAAATAGCATTCGCGTCTGTTCCCAGCAAGTACAGTGTATTGGACTGAAGAGGAGCTACTCTTCTTGTCAGTTTCCTAAGCAGAGTTGAACTAGATATGGCCCGTGTGTGTAGGAAGCACAGTTATTATGTTCTGAGCAAGCTCACTGTTCTGGCCCTATAGGAAAAACTGTAGAATAGAAGAGTGCTCTTTTCTCAAGAGCAGAGTGTGTTTCTTTTAAGGCGAGCTATAGTTTGTTTCCCAGTCCTAAATGGAGTTGAGTCACATACAGTATTTTGTCCTACGAGCAAGAGTTGTTTTCTGGTAATACGAGACACTATTGTGCTCCAATTGCCATACACAGTGCAAATAGCACTCGCGTCTGTTCCCAGCAAGTACCGTGTATTGCACTGAAGAGGATCTACTGTTCTTGTCAGGTTCCTAAGCAGAATTGAACTAGATATGGCCGTTTGTGTAGGAAGCACAGTTCTTTTGTTCTGAGCAAGCTCTCTGTTCGGACCCCATAGGAAACACAGTAGAGTAGAAGAGTGCTCTTTTCTCAAAAGCAGAGTGTGTTTCTTGTAAGGCGAGCTAGCGTTTGTTTCCCAGTCCTATATGGAGTTGAATCACATGCAGTTTCTGGTCCTACGAGCAAGAGTTGTTTTCTGGTATGGAAAGTCACTATTGCGCTCCCATTGCCATACACAGTGCAAATAGCACTCCCGTCTGTTCCCAGCAAGTACAGTGTATTGGACTGAAGAGGAGCTACTCTTCTTGTCAGTTTCCTAAGCAGAGTTGAACTAGATATGGCCCGTGTGTCCAGGAAGCACAGTTATTATGTTCTTAGCAAGCTCACTGTTCTGGCCCTATAGGAAACACAGTAGAGTAGAAGAGTGCTCATTTATCTAAAGCAGAGTGTGTTTCTTGTAAGGCGAGCTCGCATTTGTTTCCCAGTCCTAAATGGAGTTGAGTAACAGGCAGTTTTTGGTACTACGAGCAAGAGTTGTTTTCTGGTAAGAAGAGTCACTATTGCGCTCCAAATGCCATACACAGTGCAAATAGCACTCGCGTCTGTTCCCAGCAAGTACAGTGTATCGGACTGAATAGGAGCTACTGTTCTTGTCAGTTTCCTTAGCAGAGTTGAACTAGATATGGCCCGTGTGTAGGAAGCACAGTTCTTTGGTTCTGAGCAAGCTCACTGTTCTGACCCAATAGGAAACACAGTAGAGTAGAAGAGTGCTCTTTTCTCTAAAGCAGAGTGTGTTTCTTGTAAGGCGAGCTACGTTTGTTTGCCAGTCCTAAATGGAGTTGAATCACATGCAGTTTCTGGTCCTACGAGCAAGAGTTGTTTTCTGGTAAGGAAAGTCACTATTGAGCTCCCATTTCAATACACAGTGCAAATAGCACTCACGTCTGTTCCCAGCAAGTACAGTGTATCAGACTGAAGAGGAGATACTGTTCTTTTCAGGTTCCTAAGCAGAATTGAACTAGTTATGGCCGTGTGTGTAGGAAGCACAGTTCTTTTGTTCTGAGCAAGCTCACTGTTCGGACCATATAAGAAACACAGTAGAGTAGAAGAGTGTTCTTTTCTCAAAAGCAGAGTGTGTTTCTTGTAATGCGAGCTAGCGTTTGTTTCCCAGTCCTAAATGTAGTTGAATCACATGCAGTTTCTGGTCCTACGAGCAAGAGTTGTTTTCTGGTAAGGAAAGTCACTATTGCGCTCCTATTGCCATACACAGTGCAAATAGCACTCGCGTCTGTTCCCAGCAATTACAGTGTATCGGACTGAAGAGGAGCTACTGTTCTTGTCAGTTTCCTAAGCAGAGTTGAACTAGATATGGCCCGTGTGTGTAGGAAGCACAGTTCTTATATTCTGAGCGAGCTCACTGTTCTGGCCCTATAGGAAACAGAGTAGAGTAGATGAGTGCTCTTTTATCTAAAGCAGAGTGTGTTTCTTGTAAGGCGAGCTAGCGTTTGTTTCCTAGTCCTAAATGGAGTTGAATCACATGCAGTTTCTGGTCCTACGTACAAGAGTTGTTTTCTGGTAAGGAAAGTCACATTGCACTCCCATTGCCATACACAGTGCAAATAGCACTCGCGTCTGTTCCCAGCAAGTACAGTGTATTGGACTGAATAGATGCTACTGTTCTAGTCAGTTTCCTAAGCAGAGTTGAACTAGATATGATCCGTGTGTGTAGGAAGCACAGTTCTTTTGTTCTGAGCAAGCTCACTGTTTGGACCCCATAGGATACATAGCAGAGTAGAAGAGTGCTCTTTTCTCTAAAGCAGAGTGTGTTTCTTGTAAGGCGAGCTAGAGTTTGTTTCCCAGTCCTAAATGGAGTTGAGTCACATGCAGTTTTTTGTCCTACGAGCAAGAGTTTTTTTCTGGTAAGATGAGTCACTATTGTGCTCCAATTGCCATACACAGTGCAAATAGCACTCGCGTCCTTTCCCAGCAAGTACAGTGTATTGGACTGAAGAGGAGCTACTGTTCTTGTCAGGTTCCTAAGCAGAATTGAACTAGATATGGTCCGTGTGTGTAGGAAGCACAGTTGTTTTGTTCTGAGCAAGCTCACTGTTTGTACCCCATAGGAAACACAGTGGAATAGAAGAGTGCTCTTTTTTCAAAAGCAGAGTGTGTTTCTTGTAAGGCGAACTAGCGTTTGTTTCCCAGTCCTAAGTGGAGTTGAATCCCATGCAGTTTCTGGTACTACGAGCAAGAGTTGTTTTCTGGTAAGAAGAGTCACTATTGCGCTGCCATTGCCATACACAGAACAAATAGCACTGGCTTCTTTGTACAGCAAGTACAGTGTATTGGACTGAAGAGGACCTACTGTTCTTGTCAGGTTCTTAAGCAGACTTGAAATAGATATGGCCGTGTGTGTAGGAAGAACAGTTTTTTTTGTTCTGAGCAAGCTTACTGTTCGGACCCCATAGGAAACACAGTAGAGTAGATGACTGCTCTTTTCTCAAACCAGAGTTTGTTTCTTGGAAGGCAAGCTAGCGTTTGTTTCCCAGTCCTAAATGGAGATGAATCATGCAGTTTCTGGTCCTAAGAGCAGGAGTTGTTTTCTGGTAAGGAAAGTCTCTATTACGCTTCCATTGCCTTACACAGTGCAAATAGCCCATGCGTCTGTTCCCAGCAAGTGCAGTGTATCGGACTGAAGAGGAGCTACTGTTCTTCTCAGTTTTCTAAGCAGAGTTGAACTAGATATGGCCCGTGTGTGTAGGAAGCACAGTTCTTTTTTTCTGAGCAAGCTCACTGTTCCGGCCCTATAGGAAAAACAGTAGAGTAGAAGAGTGCTCTTTTCTCAAAAGCAGAGTGTGTTTCTTGAAAATAGAGCTAGAGTTTGTTTCCCAGTCCTATATGCAGTTGAGTCACATGCAGTTTCTGGTCCTACGAGCAAGAGTTGTTTTCTGGTAAGAAGAGTCACTATTGCGCTGCCATTGCCATACACAGGACAAATAGCACTAGCGTGTGTTCCCAGCAAGTACAGTGTATTGGACTGAAGAGGATCTACTGTTCTTGTCAGGGTCCTAAGCAGAATTGAACTAGATACGGCCGTGTGTGTAGGAAGCACAATTCTTTTGTTCTGGGCAAGCTCACTGTTCGGACCCCATAGGAAACACAGTAGAGTAGAAGAGTGCTCTTTTCTCAAAAGCAGAGTGTGTTTCTTGTAAGGCGAGCTAGCGTTTGTTTCCCAGTCCTAAATGGAGTTGAGTCACATGCAGTTTTTTGTCCTACGAGCAAGAGTTGTTTTCTGGTAAGACGAGTCATTATTGTGCTCCAATTGCCATACACAGTGCAAATAGAAAACGCATCTGTTCCTAGCAAGTACAGTGTATTGGACTGAAGAGGATCTACTGTTCTTGTCAGTTTCCTAAGCAGAGTTGAACTAGATATGGCCCGTGTGTGTAGGAAGCACAGTTCTTTTGTTCTGAGCAAGCTCACTGTTAGGACACCATAGGAAGCACAGTAGAGTAGCAGAGTGCTCTTTTCTCAAAAGCAGAGTGGGTTTCATGTAAGGCGAGCTAGCATTTGTTTCCCAGTCCTAAATGGAGTTGAATCACATGCAGTTTCTGGTCCTACGAGCAAGAGTTGTTTTCTGGTAAGGAAAGTCACTATTCCGCTCCCATTGCCATACAAAGTGCAAATAGCACTCGCGTCTGTTCCCAGCAATTACAGTGTATCGGACTGAAGAGGAGCTACTGTTCTTTTCAGTTTCCTAAGCAGAGTTGAACTAGTTATGGCTCGTGTGTAGGAAGCACAGTTCTTTTCTTCTGAGCAAGCTCACTCTTCTGGCCCTATAGGAAACACAGTAGAGTAGAAGAGTGCTCTTTTCTCTAAAGCAGAGTATGTTTCTTCTAAGGCGAGCTAGCGTTTGTTTCCCAGTCCTAAATTGAGTTGAATCACATGCAGTTTCTAGCCCTACGAGCAGAGTTGTTTTCTGGTAAGAAGAGTCACTATTGCGCTGCCATTGCCATACACAGGACAAATAGCACTGGCGTCTGTTCCCAGCAAGTACAGTGTATTGGACTGAAGAGGATCTACTGTTCTTGTCAGGTTCCTAAGCAGAATTGAACTAGATATGGCCGTGTGTGTAGGAAGCACAGTTCTTTTGTTCTGAGCAAGCTCACTGTTCGGACCCCATAGGAAGCACAGTAGAGTAGAAGAGTGCTCTTTTCTCAAAAGCAGAGTGTGTTTCATGTAAGGCGAGCTAGCATTTGTTTCCCAGTTTTAAATGAAGTTGAATCACATGCAGTTTCTGGTCCTAAGAGCAAGAGTTGTTTTCTGGTAAGAAAAGTCACTATTGCGCTCCCCTTGCCATACACAGTGCAAATAGCTCTCGCGTCTGTTCCAAGCAAGTACAGTGTATTGGACTGACGAGGATCTACTGTTCTTGTCATTTTCCGAAGCAGAATTGAACTAGATATGATCCGTGTTTGTAGGAAGCACAGTTCGTATGTTCTAAACAAGCAAACTCTTTTGGCCCTATAAGAAACACAGTAGAGTAGAAGAGTGATCATTTCTCAAAAGCAGAGTGTGTTTCTTGTAAGGCGAGCTAGCGTTTGTTTCCCAGTCAGAAATGGAGTTGAATCACATCCAGTTTTTGGTCCTACGAGCAAGAGTTGTTTTCTCGTAAGAAGAGTCACTATTGCGCTCCCATTGCCATACACAGTGCAAATAGCACTCGCGTCTGTTCCCAGGAAGTACAGGGTATTGGACTGAAGAGGAGCTACTGTTCTTGTCAGTTTCCTAAGCAGAGTTGAACTAGATATGGCCCGTGTGTGTATGAAGCACAATTCTTCTGTTCTGAGCAAGCTCACTGTTCGGACCCCATAGGAAAAACAGTAGAGTAGAAGAGTGCTCTTTTCTCAAAAGCAGAGTGTGTTTCTTGTAAGGCGAGCTAGCGTTTGTTTCCCAGTCCTAAATGGAGTTGAGTCACATGCAGTTTTTTGTCCTACGAGCAAGAGTTGTTTTCTGGTAAGACGAGTCATTATTGTGCTCCAATTGCCATACACAGTGCAAATAGAAAACGCGTCTGTTCCCCGCAAGTACAGTGTATTGGACTGAAGAGGATCTACTGTTCTTGTCAGTTTCCTAAGCAGAGTTGAACTAGATATGGCCCGTGTGTGTAGGAAGCACAGTTCTTTTGTTCTGAGCAAGCTCACTGTTAGGACACCATAGGAAGCACAGTAGAGTAGAAGAGTGCTCTTTTCTCAAAAGCAGAGTGGGTTTCATGTAAGGCGAGCTAGCATTTGTTTCCCAGTATTAAATGGAGTTGAATCACATGCAGTTTCTGGTCCTACGAGCAAGAGTTGTTTTCTGGTAAGGAAAGTCACTATTCCGCTCCCATTGTCATACACAGGGAAAATAGCACTGGCGTCTGTTCCTAGCATGTACAGTGTATTGGACTGAAGAGGATCTACTGTCCTTGTCAGTTTTCTAAGCAGAGTTGAACTAGATATGGACCGTGTGTGTAGGAAGCACAGTTCTTTTGTTCTGAGAATGCTCACTGTTCTGGCCCTATAGGAAACACATTAGAGTAGAAGAGTGCTGTTTTCTCAATCCAGAGTGTGTTTCTTGTAAGTCGAGCTAGCTTTTGTTTCCCAGTCATAAATGGAGTTGAATCCCATGAAGTTTCTGGTCTCACCAGCAAGAGTTGTTTTCTGGTAAGAAGAGTCACTATTGTGCTCCCATTGTCATACACAGGGCTAATAGCACTGGCGTCTGTTCCCAGCATGTACAGTGTATTGGACTGAAGAGGATCTACTGTTCTTGTCAGGTTCCTAAGCAGAGTTGAACTAGAT
Source organism: Peromyscus eremicus (assembly GCF_949786415.1). Classification (NCBI taxonomy): domain Eukaryota; kingdom Metazoa; phylum Chordata; class Mammalia; order Rodentia; family Cricetidae; genus Peromyscus; species Peromyscus eremicus. Next base: position 25,560 of record NW_026736816.1, on the reverse strand, counting down.
ATGGCCCGTGTGTGTAGGAAGCACAGTTCTTTTGTTCTGAGCAAGCTCACTGTTTGGACCCCATAGGATACACAGCAGAGTAGAAGAGTGCTCTTTTCTCTAAAGCAGAGTATGTTTCTTGTAAGGCGAGCTAGCGTTTGTTTCCCAGTCCTAAATGGAGTTGAATCACATGCAGTTTCTTGTCCTACGAGCAAGAGTTGTTTTATGGTAAGAATAGTCACTTTTGCGCTGTCATTGCCACACACAGGACAAATAGCACTGGCGTCTGTTCCCAGCAAGTACAGTGTATTGGACTGAAGAGGATCTACTGTTCTTGTCAGGTTCCTAATCAGAATTGAACTAGATAATGCCGTGTGTGTAGGAAGCACAGTTCTTTTGTTCTGAGCAATCTCACTGTTCTGGCCCTACAGGAAAAACAGTAGAGTAGAAGAGTGCCCTTTTCTCAAAAGCAGAGTGTGTTTCTTGTAAGGCGAGCTAGAGTTTGTTTCCCAGTCCTAAATGGAGTTGAGTCACATGCAGTTTTTTGTCCTACAAGCAAGAGTTTTTTTCTGGTAAGAAGAGTCACTATTGTGCTCCGATTGCCATACACAGTGCAAATAGCACTCGCGTCTGTTCCCAGCAAGTACAGTGTATTGGACTGAAGAGGAGCTACTGTTCTTGTCAGGTTCCTAAGCAGAATTGAACTAGATATGGTCCGTGTGTGTAGGAAGCACAGTTGTTTTGTTCTGAGCAAGCTCACTGTTTGTACCCCATAGGAAACACAGTGGAATAGAAGAGTGCTCTTTTTTCAAAAGCAGAGTGTGTTTCTTGTAAGGCGAACTAGCGTTTGTTTCCCAGTCCTAAGTGGAGTTGAATCCCATGCAGTTTCTGGTACTACGAGCAAGAGTTGTTTTCTGGTAAGAAGAGTCACTATTGCGCTGCCATTGCCATACACAGAACAAATAGCACTGGCTTCTGTGTGCAGCAAGTACAGTGTATTGGACTGAAGAGGACCTACTGTTCTTGTCAGGTTCTTAAGCAGACTTGAAATAGATATGGCCGTGTGTGTAGGAAGAACAGATTTTTGTTCTGAGCAAGCTTACTGTTCGGACCCCATAGGAAACACAGTAGAGTAGAAGACTGCTCTTTTCTCTAAACCAGAGTGTGTTTCTTGGAAGGCGAGCTAGCGTTTGTTTCCCAGTCCTAAATGGAGTTGAATCACATGCAGTTTCTGGTCCTAAGAGCAAGAGTTGTTTTCTGGTAAGGAAAGTCACTATTACGCTCCCATTGCCTTACACAGTGCAAATAGCCCATGCGTCTGTTCCCAGCAAGTACAGTGTATTGGACTGACGAGGAGCTACTGTTCTTCTCAGTTTCCTAAGCAGAGTTGAACTAGATATGGCCTGTGTGTGTAGGAAGCACAGTACTTTTTTTCTGAGCAAGCTCACTGTTCTGGCCCTATAGGAAAAACAGTAGAGTAGAAGAGTGCTCTTTTCTCAAAAGCAGAGTGTGTTTCTTGAAAAGCGAGCTAGAGTTTGTTTCCCAGTCCTATATGCAGTTGAGTCACATGCAGTTTCTGGTCCTACGAGCAAGAGTTGTTTTCTGGTAAGAAGAGGCACTATTGCGCTGCCATTGCCATACACAGGACAAATAGCACTAGCGTGTGTTCCCAGCAAGTACAGTGTATTGCACTGAAGAGGATCTACTGTTCTTGTCAGGTTCCTAAGCAGAATTGAACTATATACGGCCGTGTGTGTAGGAAGCACAATTCTTTTGTTCTGGGCAAGCTCACTGTTCGGACCCCATAGGAAACACAGTAGAGTAGAAGAGTGCTCTTTTCTCAAAAGCAGAGTGTGTTTCTTGTAAGGCGAGCTAGCGTTTGTTTCCCAGTCCTAAATGGAGTTGAGTCACATGCAGTTTTTTGTCCTACGAGCAAGAGTTGTTTTCTGGTAAGACGAGTCATTATTGTGCTCCAATTGCCATACACAGTGCAAATAGAAAACGCATCTGTTCCCCGCAAGTACAGTGTATTGGACTGAAGAGGATCTACTGTTCTTGTCAGTTTCCTAAGCAGAGTTGAACTAGATATGGCCCGTGTGTGTAGGAAGCACAGTTCTTTTGTTCTGAGCAAGCTCACTGTTAGGACACCATAGGAAGCACAGTAGAGTAGAAGAGTGCTCTTTTCTCAAAAGCAGAGTGGGTTTCATGTAAGGCGAGCTAGCATTTGTTTCCCAGTCCTAAATGGAGTTGAATCACATGCAGTTTCTGGTCCTATGAGCAAGAGTTGTTTTCTGGTAAGGAAAGTCACTATTCCGCTCCCATTGCCATACAAAGTGCAAATAGCACTCGCGTCTGTTCCCAGCAATTACAGTGTATCGGACTGAAGAGGAGCTACTGTTCTTGTCAGTTTCCTAAGCAGAGTTGAACTAGTTATGGATCGTGTGTAGGAAGCACAGTTCTTTTCTTCTGAGCAAGCTCACTCTTCTGGCCCTATAGGAAACACAGTAGAGTAGAAGAGTGCTCTTTTCTCTAAATCAGAGTATGTTTCTTGTAAGGCGAGCTAGCGTTTGTTTCCCAGTCCTAAATTGAGTTGAATCACATGCAGTTTCTAGTCCTACGAGCAGAGTTGTTTTCTGGTAAGAAGAGTCACTATTGCGCTGCCATTGCCATACACAGGACAAATAGCACTGGCGTCTGTTCCCAGCAAGTACAGTGTATTGGACTGAAGAGGATCTACTGTTCTTGTCAGGTTCCTAAGCAGAATTGAACTAGATATGGCCGTGTGTGTAGGAAGCACAGTTCTTTTGTTCTGAGCAAGCTCACTGTTCGGACCCCATAGGAAGCACAGTAGAGTAGAAGAGTGCTCTTTTCTCAAAAGCAGAGTGTGTTTTATGTAAGGCGAGCTAGCATTTGTTTCCCAGTTTTAAATGAAGTTGAATCACATGCAGTTTCTGGTCCTAAGAGCAAGAGATGTTTTCTGGTAAGAAAAGTCACTATTGCGCTCCCCTTGCCATACACAGTGCAAATAGCTCTCGCGTCTGTTCCCAGCAAGTACAGTGTATTGGACTGACGAGGATCTACTGTTCTTGTCATTTTCCGAAGCAGAATTGAACTAGATATGATCCGTGTTTGTAGGAAGCACAGTTCGTATGTTCTAAGCAAGCAAACTCTTTTGGCCCTATAAGAAACACAGTAGAGTAGAAGAGTGATCATTTCTCAAAAGCAGAGTGTGTTTCTTGTAAGGCGAGCTAGCGTTTGTTTCCCAGTCAGAAATGGAGTTGAATCACATCCAGTTTTTGGTCCTACGAGCAAGAGTTGTTTTCTGGTAAGAAGAGTCACTATTGCGCTCCCATTGCCATACACAGTGCAAATAGCACTCGCGTCTGTTCGCAGGAAGTACAGGGTATTGGACTGAAGAGGAGCTTCTGTTCTTGTCAGTTTCCTAAGCAGAGTTGAACTAGATATGGCCCGTGTGTGTATGAAGCACAATTCTTCTGTTCTGAGCAAGCTCACTGTTCGGACCCCATAGGAAAAACAGTAGAGTAGAAGAGTGCTGTTTTCTCAATCCAGAGTGTGTTTCTTGTAAGTTGAGCTAGCTTTTGTTTCCCAGTCATAAATGGAGTTGAATCCCATGAAGTTTCTGGTCTCACCAGCAAGAGTTGTTTTCTGGTAAGAAGAGTCACTATTGTGCTCCCATTGACATACACAGGGCTAATAGCACTGGCGTCTGTTCCCAGCATGTACAGTGTATTGGACTGAAGAGGATCTACTGTTCTTGTCAGGTTCCTAAGCAGAGTTGAACTAGATATGGCCCGTGTGTGTAGGAAGCACAGTTCTTTTGTTCTGAGCAAGCTCACTGTTTGGACCCCATAGGATACACAGTAGAGTAGAAGAGTGCTCTTTTCTTTAAAGCAGAGTATGTTTCTTGTAAGGCGAGCTAGCGTTTGTTTCCCAGTCCTAAATGGAGTTGAATCACATGCAGTTTCTTGTCCTACGAGCAAGAGTTGTTTTATGGTAAGAATAGTCACTATTGCGCTGTCATTGCCATACACAGGACAAATAGCACTGGCGTCTGTTCCCAGCAAGTACAGTGTATTGGACTGAAGAGGATCTACTGTTCTTGTCAGGTTCCTAATCAGAATTGAACTAGATAATGCCGTGTGTGTAGGAAGCACAGTTCTTTTGTTCTGAGCAAGCTCACTGTTCTGGCCCTACAGGAAAAACAGTAGAGTAGAAGAGTGCCCTTTTCTCAAAAGCAGAGTGTGTTTCTTGTAAGGCGAGCTAGAGTTTGTTTCCCAGTCCTAAATGGAGTTGAGTCACATGCAGTTTTTTGTCCTACGAGCAAGAGTTTTTTTCTGGTAAGACGAGTCACTATTGTGCTCCGATTGCCATACACAGTGCAAATAGCACTCGCTTCTGTTCCCAGCAAGTACAGTGTATTGGACTGAAGAGGAGCTACTGTTCTTGTCAGGTTCCTAAGCAGAATTGAACTAGATATGGTCCGTGTGTGTAGGAAGCACAGTTGTTTTGTTCTGAGCAAGCTCACTGTTTGTACCCCATAGGAAACACAGTGGAATAGAAGAGTGCTCTTTTTTCAAAAGCAGAGTGTGTTTCTTGTAAGGCGAACTAGCGTTTGTTTCACAGTACTAAGTGGAGTTGAATCCCATGCAGTTTCTGGTACTACGAGCAAGAGTTGTTTTCTGGTAAGAAGAGTCACTATTGCGCTGCCATTGCCATACACAGAACAAATAGCACTGGCTTCTGTGTGCAGCAAGTACAGTGTATTGGACTGAAGAGGACCTACTGTTCTTGTCAGGTTCTTAAGCAGACTTGAAAAAGATATGGCCGTGTGTGTAGGAAGAACAGTTTTTTTTGTTCTGAGCAAGCTAACTGTTCGGACCCCATAGGAAACACAATAGTGTAGAAGACTGCTCTTTTCTCTAAACCAGAGTGTGTTTCTTGGAAGGCGAGCTAGCGTTTGTTTCCCAGTCCTAAATGGAGTTGAATCACATGCAGTTTCTGGTCCTAAGAGCAAGAGTTGTTTTCTGGTAAGGAAAGTCACTATTACGCTCCCATTGCCTTATACAGTGCAAATAGCCCATGCGTCTGTTCCCAGCAAGTACAGTGTATCGGACTGAAGAGGAGCTACTGTTCCTCTCAGTTTCCAGAGCAGAGTTGAACTAGATATGGCCTGTGTGTGTAGGAAGCACAGTTCTTTTTTTCTGAGCAAGCTCACTGTTCTGGCCCTATAGGAAAAACAGTAGAGTAGAAGAGTGCTCTTTTCTCAAAAGCAGAGTGTGTTTCTTGAAAAGCGAGCTAGAGTTTGTTTCCCAGTCCTATATGCAGTTGAATCACATGCAGTTTCTGGTCCTACGAGCAAGAGTTGTTTTCTGGTAAGAAGAGTCACTATTGCGCTGCCATTGCCATACACAGGAGAAATAGCACTAGCGTGTGTTCCCAGCAAGTACAGTGTATTGGACTGAAGAGGATCTACTGTTCTTGTCAGGTTCCTAAGCAGAATTGAACTAGATACGGCCGTGTGTGTAGGAAGCACAATTCTTTTGTTTTGGGCAAGCTCACTGTTCGGACCCCATAGGAAGCACAGTAGAGTAGAAGAGTGCTCTTTTCTTAAAAGTAGAGTGGGTTTCATGTAAGGCGAGCTAGCGTTTGTTTCCCAGTCCTAAATGGAGTTGAATCACATGCAGTTTCTGGTCCTATGAGCAAGAGTTGTTTTCTGGTAAGGAAAGTCACTATTGCACTCCCATTGCCATACAAAGTGAAAATAGCACTCGCGTCTGTACCCAGCAATTACAGTGTATCGGACTGAAGAGGAGCTACTGTTCTTGTCAGTTTCCTAAGCAGAGTTGAACTAGTTATGGCTCATGTGTAGGAAGCACAGTTCTTTTCTTCTGAGCAAGCTCACTCTTCTGGCCCTATAGGAAACACAGTAGAGTAGAAGAGTGCTCTTTTCTCTAAAGCAGAGTATGTTTCTTGTAAGGCGAGCTAGCGTTTGTTTCCCAGTCCTAAATTGAGTTGAATCACATGCAGTTTCGAGTCCTACGAGCAAGAGTTGTTTTCTGGTAAGAAGAGTCACTATTGCGCTGCCATTGCCATACACAGGACAAATAGCACTGGCGTCTGTTCCCAGCAAGTACAGTGTATTGGACTGAAGAGGATCTACTGTTCTTGTCAGGTTCCTAAGCAGAATTGAACTAGATATGGCCGTGTGTGTAGGAAGCACAGTTCTTTTGTTCTGAGCAAGCTCACTGTTCGGACCCCATAGGAAGCACAGTAGAGTAGAAGAGTGCTCTTTTCTCAAAAGCAGAGTGTGTTTCATGTAAGGCGAGCTAGCATTTGTTTCCCAGTTTTAAATGAAGTTGAATCACATGCAGTTTCTGGTCCTAAGAGCAAGAGTTGTTTTCTGGTAAGAAAAGTCACTATTGCGCTCCCCTTGCCATACACAGTGCAAATAGCTCTCGCGTCTGTTCCCAGCAAGTACAGTGTATTGGACTGAGGAGGATCTACTGTTCTTGTCATTTTCCGAAGCAGAATTGAACTAGATATGATCCGTGTTTGTAGGAAGCACAGTTCGTATGTTCTAAGCAAGCAAACTCTTTTGGCCCTATAAGAAACACAGTAGAGTAGAAGAGTGATCATTTCTCAAAAGCAGAGTGTGTTTCTTGTAAGGCAAGTTAGCGTTTGTTTCCCAGTCAGAAATGGAGTTGAATCACATCCAGTTTTTGGTCCTACGAGCAAGAGTTGTTTTCTCGTAAGAAGAGTCACTATTGCGCTCCCATTGCCATACACAGTGCAAATAGCACTCGCGTCTGTTCCCAGGAAGTACAGGGTATTGGACTGAAGAGGAGCTACTGTCCTTGTAGTTTCCTAAGCAGAGTTGAACTAGATATGGCCCGTGTGTGTATGAAGCACAATTCTTCTGTTCTGAGCAAGCTCACTGTTCGGAACCCATATGAAAAACAGTAGAGTAGAAGAGTGCTCTTTTCTCAAAAGCAGAGTGTGTTTCTTGTAAGGCGAGCTAGCGTTTGTTTCCCAGTCCTAAATGGAGTTGAGTCACATGCAGTTTTTTGTCCTACGAGCAAGAGTTGTTTTCTGGTAAGACGAGTCATTATTGTGCTCCAATTGCCATACACAGTGCAAATAGAAAACGCGTATGTTCCCCGCAAGTACAGTGTATTGGACTGAAGAGGATCTACTGTTCTTGTCAGTTTCCTAAGCAGAGTTGAACTAGATATGGCCCGTGTGTGTAGGAAGCACAGTTCTTTTGTTCTGAGCAAGCTCACTGTTAGGACACCATAGGAAGCACAGTAGAGTAGAAGAGTGCTCTTTTCTCAAAAGCAGAGTGGGTTTCATGTAAGGCGAGCTAGCATTTGTTTCCCAGTCCTAAATGGAGTTGAATCACATGCAGTTTCTGGTCCTACGAGCAAGAGTTGTTTTCTGGTAAGGAAAGTCACTATTCCGCTCCCATTGCCATACAAAGTGCAAATAGCACTCGCGTCTGTTCCCAGCAATTACAGTGTATCGGAGTGAAGAGGAGCTACTGTTCTTGTCAGTTTCCTAAGCAGAGTTGAACTAGTTATGGCTCGTGTGTAGGAAGCACAGTTCTTTTCTTCTGAGCAAGCTCACTCTTCTGGCCCTATAGGAAACACAGTAGAGTAGAAGAGTGCTCTTTTCTCTAAAGCAGAGTATGTTTCTTGTAAGGCGAGCTAGCATTTGTTTCCCAGTTCTAAATTGAGTTGAATCACATGCAGTTTCTAGTCCTACGAGCAAGAGATGTTTTCTGGTAAGAAGAGTCACTATTGCGCTGCCATTACCATACACAGGACAAATAGCACTGGCGTCTGTTCCCAGCAAGTACAGTGTATTGGACTGAAGAGGATCTACTGTTCTTGTCAGGTTCCTAAGCAGAATTGAACTAGATATGGCCGTGTGTGTAGGAAGCACAGTTCTTTTGTTCTGAGCAAGCTCACTGTTCGGACCCCATAGGAAGCACAGTAGAGTAGAAGAGTGCTCTTTTCTCAAAAGCAGAGTGTGTTTCATGTAAGGCGAGCTAGCATTTGTTTCCCAGTTTTAAATGAAGTTGAATCACATGCAGTTTCTGGTCCTAAGAGCAAGAGTTGTTTTCTGGTAAGAAAAGTCACTATTGCGCTCCCCTTGCCATACACAGTGCAAATAGCTCTCGCGTCTGTTCCCAGCAAGTACAGTGTATTGGACTGACGAGGATCTACTGTTCTTGTCATTTTCCGAAGCAGAATTGAACTAGATATGATCCGTGTTTGTAGGAAGCACAGTTCGTATGTTCTAAGCAAGCAAACTCTTTTGGCCCTATAAGAAACACAGTAGAGTAGAAGAGTGATCATTTCTCAAAAGCAGAGTGTGTTTCTTGTAAGGCGAGTTAGTGTTTGTTTCCCAGTCAGAAATGGAGTTGAATCACATCCAGTTTTTGGTCCTACGAGCAAGAGTTGTTTTCTCGTAAGAAGAGTCACTATTGCGCTCCCATTGCCATACACAGTGCAAATAGCACTCGCGTCTGTTCCCAGGAAGTACAGGGTATTGGACTGAAGAGGAGCTACTGTCCTTGTAGTTTCCTAAGCAGAGTTGAACTAGATATGGCCCGTGTGTGTATGAAGCACAATTCTTCTGTTCTGAGCAAGCTCACTGTTCGGAACCCATATGAAAAACAGTAGAGTAGAAGAGTGCTCTTTTCTCAAAAGCAGAGTGTGTTTCTTGTAAGGCGAGCTAGCGTTTGTTTCCCAGTCCTAAATGGAGTTGAGTCACATGCAGTTTTTTGTCCTACGAGCAAGAGTTGTTTTCTGGTAAGACGAGTCATTATTGTGCTCCAATTGCCATACACAGTGCAAATAGAAAACGCGTATGTTCCCCGCAAGTACAGTGTATTGGACTGAAGAGGATCTACTGTTCTTGTCAGTTTCCTAAGCAGAGTTGAACTAGATATGGCCCGTGTGTGTAGGAAGCACAGTTCTTTTGTTCTGAGCAAGCTCACTGTTAGGACACCATAGGAAGCACAGTAGAGTAGAAGAGTGCTCTTTTCTCAAAAGCAGAGTGGGTTTCATGTAAGGCGAGCTAGCATTTGTTTCCCAGTCCTAAATGGAGTTGAATCACATGCAGTTTCTGGTCCTACGAGCAAGAGTTGTTTTCTGGTAAGGAAAGTCACTATTCCGCTCCCATTGCCATACAAAGTGCAAATAGCACTCGCGTCTGTTCCCAGCAATTACAGTGTATCGGAGTGAAGAGGAGCTACTGTTCTTGTCAGTTTCCTAAGCAGAGTTGAACTAGTTATGGCTCGTGTGTAGGAAGCACAGTTCTTTTCTTCTGAGCAAGCTCACTCTTCTGGCCCTATAGGAAACACAGTAGAGTAGAAGAGTGCTCTTTTCTCTAAAGCAGAGTATGTTTCTTGTAAGGCGAGCTAGCATTTGTTTCCCAGTTCTAAATTGAGTTGAATCACATGCAGTTTCTAGTCCTACGAGCAAGAGATGTTTTCTGGTAAGAAGAGTCACTATTGCGCTGCCATTACCATACACAGGACAAATAGCACTGGCGTCTGTTCCCAGCAAGTACAGTGTATTGGACTGAAGAGGATCTACTGTTCTTGTCAGGTTCCTAAGCAGAATTGAACTAGATATGGCCGTGTGTGTAGGAAGCACAGTTCTTTTGTTCTGAGCAAGCTCACTGTTCGGACCCCATAGGAAGCACAGTAGAGTAGAAGAGTGCTCTTTTCTCAAAAGCAGAGTGTGTTTCATGTAAGGCGAGCTAGCATTTGTTTCCCAGTTTTAAATGAAGTTGAATCACATGCAGTTTCTGGTCCTAAGAGCAAGAGTTGTTTTCTGGTAAGAAAAGTCACTATTGCGCTCCCCTTGCCATACACAGTGCAAATAGCTCTCGCGTCTGTTCCCAGCAAGTACAGTGTATTGGACTGACGAGGATCTACTGTTCTTGTCATTTTCCGAAGCAGAATTGAACTAGATATGATCCGTGTTTGTAGGAAGCACAGTTCGTATGTTCTAAGCAAGCAAACTCTTTTGGCCCTATAAGAAACACAGTAGAGTAGAAGAGTGATCATTTCTCAAAAGCAGAGTGTGTTTCTTGTAAGGCGAGTTAGCGTTTGTTTCCCAGTCAGAAATGGAGTTGAATCACATCCAGTTTTTGGTCCTACGAGCAAGAGTTGTTTTCTCGTAAGAAGAGTCACTATTGCGCTCCCATTGCCATACACAGTGCAAATAGCACTCGCGTCTGTTCCCAGGAAGTACAGGGTATTGGACTGAAGAGGAGCTACTGTTCTTGTCAGTTTCCTAAGCAGAGTTGAACTAGATATGGCCCGTGTGTGTATGAAGCACAATTCTTCTGTTCTGAGCAAGCTCACTGTTCGGACCCCATAGGAAAAACAGTAGAGTAGAAGAGTGCTCTTTTCTCAAAAGCAGAGTGTGTTTCTTGTAAGGCGAGCTAGCGTTTGTTTCCCAGTCCTAAATGGAGTTGAGTCACATGCAGTTTTTTGTCCTACGAGCAAGAGTTGTTTTCTGGTAAGACGAGTCATTATTGTGCTCCAATTGCCATACACAGTGCAAATAGAAAACGCGTCTGTTCCCCGCAAGTACAGTGTATTGGACTGAAGAGGATCTACTGTTCTTGTCAGTTTCCTAAGCAGAGTTGAACTAGATATGGCCCGTGTGTGTAGGAAGCACAGTTCTTTTGTTCTGAGCAAGCTCACTGTAAGGACACCATAGGAAGCACAGTAGAGTAGAAGAGTGCTCTTTTCTCAAAAGCAGAGTGGGTTTCATGTAAGGCGAGCTAGCATTTGTTTCCCAGTCCTAAATGGAGTTGAATCACATGCAGTTTCTGGTCCTATGAGCAAGAGTTGTTTTCTGGTAAGGAAAGTCACTATTCCGCTCCCATTGCCATACAAAGTGCAAATAGCACTCGCGTCTGTTCCCAGCAATTACAGTGTATCGAACTGAAGAGGAGCTACTGTTCTTGTCAGTTTCCTAAGCAGAGTTGAACTAGTTATGGCTCGTGTGTAGGAAGCACAGTTCTTTTCTTCTGAGCAAGCTCACTCTTCTGGCCCTATAGGAAACACAGTAGAGTAGAAGAGTGCTCTTTTCTCTAAAGCAGAGTATGTTTCTTGTAAGGCGAGCTAGCATTTGTTTCCCAGTCCTAAATTGAGTTGAATCACATGCAGTTTCTAGTCCTACGAGCAAGAGATGTTTTCTGGTAAGAAGAGTCACTATTGCGCTGCCATTGCCATACACAGGACAAATAGCACTGGCGTCTGTTCCCAGCAAGTACAGTGTATTGGACTGAAGAGGATCTACTGTTCTTGTCAGGTTCCTAAGCAGAATTGAACTAGATATGGCCGTGTGTGTAGGAGGCACAGTTCTTTTGTTCTGAGCAAGCTCACTGTTCGGACCCCATAGGAAGCACAGTAGAGTAGAAGAGTGCTCTTTTCTCAAAAGCAGAGTGTGTTTCATGTAAGGCGAGCTAGCATTTGTTTCCCAGTTTTAAATGAAGTTGAATCACATGCAGTTTCTGGTCCTAAGAGCAAGAGTTGTTTTCTGGTAAGAAAAGTCACTATTGCGCTCCCCTTGCCATACACAGTGCAAATAGCTCTCGCGTCTGTTCCCAGCAAGAACAGTGTATTGGACTGACGAGGAACTACTGTTCTTGTCATTTTCCGAAGCAGAATTGAACTAGATATGATCCGTGTTTGTAGGAAGCTCAGTTCGTTTGTTCTAAGCAAGCAAACTCTTTTGGCCCTATAAGAAACACAGTAGAGTAGAAGAGTGATCATTTCTCAAAAGCAGAGTGTGTTTCTTGTAAGGCGAGCTAGCGTTTGTTTCCCAGTCAGAAATGGAGTTGAATCACATCCAGTTTTTGGTCCTATGAGCAAGAGTTGTTTTCTGGTAAGGAAAGTCACTATTGTGCTCCCATTGTCATACACAGTGCAAATAGAACTTGCGTCTGTTCCGATCAAGTACAGTGTATTGGACTGAAGAGGAGCTACTGTTCTTGTCAGTTTCCTAAGCAGAGTTGAACTAGATATGACCCGTGTGTAGGAAGCACAGTTCTTTTGTTCTGAGCAAGCTCACTCTTCGGACCCCATAGGAAACACAGTAGAGTAGAAGACTGCTCTTTTCTCAAAAGCAGAGTGTGTTTCGTGTAAGGCGAGCTAGCGTTTGTTTCCCAATCCTAAATGGAGTTGAATCACATGCAGTTTCTGGTCCTATGAGCAAGAGTTGTTTTCTGGTAAGAAGAGTCACTATTGCGCTCCCATTGTCATACACAGGGCAAATAGCACTGGCGTCTGTTCCCAGCATGTACAGTGTATTGGACTGAAGAGGATCTACTGTCCTTGTCAGTTTCCTAAGCAGAGTTGAACTAGATATGGACCGTGTGTGTAGGAAGCACAGTTCTTTTGTTCTGAGAATGCTCACTGTTCTGGCCCTATAGGAAACACATTAGAGTAGAAGAGTGCTGTTTTCTCAATCCAGAGTGTGTTTCTTGTAAGTCGAGCTAGCTTTTGTTTCCCAGTCATAAATGGAGTTGAATCTCATGAAGTTTCTGGTCTCACCAGCAAGAGTTGTTTTCTGGTAAGAAGAGTCACTATTGTGCTCCCATTGTCACACACAGGGCTAATAGCACTGGCGTCTGTTCCCAGCATGTACAGTGTATTGGACTGAAGAGGATCTACTGTTCTTGTCAGGTTCCTAAGCAGAGTTGAACTAGATATGGCCCGTGTGTGTAGGAAGCACAGTTCTTTTGTTCTGAGCAAGCTCACTGTTTGGACCCCATAGGATACACAGTAGAGTAGAAGAGTGCTCTTTTCTCTAAAGCAGAGTATGTTTCTTGTAAGGCGAGCTAGCGTTTGTTACCCAGTCCTAAATGGAGTTGAATCACATGCAGTTTCTTTTCCTACGAGCAAGAGTTGTTTTATGGTAAGAATAGTCACTATTGCGCTGTCATTGCCATACACAGGACAAATAGCACTGGCGTCTGTTCCCAGCAAGTACAGTGTATTGGACTGAAGAGGATCTACTGTTCTTGTCAGGTTCCTAATCAGAATTGAACTAGATAATGCCGTGTGTGTAGGAAGCACAGTTCTTTTGTTCTGAGCAAGCTCACTGTTCTGGCCCTACAGGAAAAACAGTAGAGTAGAAGAGTGCCCTTTTCTCAAAAGCAGAGTGTGTTTCTTGTAAGGCGAGCTAGAGTTTGTTTCCCAGTCCTAAATGGAGTTGAGTCACATGCAGTTTTTTGTCCTACGAGCAAGAGTTGTTTTCTGGTAAGACGAGTCACTATTGTGCTCTGATTGCCATACACAGTGCAAATAGCACTCGCGTCTGTTCCCAGCAAGTACAGTGTATTGGACTGAAGAGGAGCTACTGTTCTTGTCAGGTTCCTAAGCAGAATTGAACTAGATATGGTCCGTGTGTGTAGGAAGCACAGTTGTTTTGTTCTGAGCAAGCTCACTGTTTGTACCCCATAGGAAACACAGTGGAATAGAAGAGTGCTCTTTTTTCAAAAGCAGAGTTTGTTTCTTGTAAGGCGAACTAGCGTTTGTTTCCCAGTCCTAAGTGGAGTTGAATCCCATGCAGTTTCTGGTACTACGAGCAAGAGTTGTTTTCTGGTAAGAAGTGTCACTATTGCGCTGCCATTGCCATACACAGAACAAATAGCACTGGCTTCTGTGTGCAGCAAGTACAGTGTATTGGACTGAAGAGGACCTACTGTTCTTGTCAGGTTCTTAAGCAGACTTGAAAAAGATATGGCCGTGTGTGTAGGAAGAACAGTTTTTTTTGTTCTGAGCAAGCTTACTGTTCGGACCCCATAGGAAACACAGTAGAGTAGAAGACTGCTCTTTTCTCTAAACCAGAGTTTGTTTCTTGGAAGGCGAGCTAGCGTTTGTTTCCCAGTCCTAAATGGAGTTGAATCACATGCAGTTTCTGGTCCTAAGAGCAAGAGTTGTTTTCTGGTAAGGAAAGTCTCTATTACGCTCCCATTGCCTTACACAGTGCAAATAGCCCATGCGTCTGTTCCCAGCAAGTACAGTGTATCGGACTGAAGAGGAGCTACTGTTCTTCTCAGTTTCCTAAGCAGAGTTGAACTAGATATGGCCTGTGTGTGTAGGAAGCACAGTTCTTTTTTTCTTTGCAAGCTCACTGTTCTGGCCCTATAGGAAAAACAGTAGAGTAGAAGAGTGCTCTTTTCTCAAAAGCAGAGTGTGTTTCTTGAAAAGCGAGCTAGCATTTGTTTCCCAGTTTTAAATGAAGTTGAATCACATGCAGTTTCTGGTCCTAAGAGCAAGAGTTGTTTTCTGGTAAGAAAAGTCACTATTGCGCTCCCCTTGCCATACACAGTGCAAATAGCTCTCGCGTCTGTTCCCAGCAAGTACAGTGTATTGGACTGAGGAGGATCTACTGTTCTTGTCATTTTCCGAAGCAGAATTGAACTAGATATGATCCGTGTTTGTAGGAAGCACAGTTCGTATGTTCTAAGCAAGCAAACTCTTTTGGCCCTATAAGAAACACAGTAGAGTAGAAGAGTGATCATTTCTCAAAAGCAGAGTGTGTTTCTTGTAAGGCGAGCTAGCGTTTGTTTCCCAGTCAGAAATGGAGTTGAATCACATCCAGTTTTTGGTCCTACGAGCAAGAGTTGTTTTCTCGTAAGAAGAGTCACTATTGCGCTCCCATTGCCATACACAGTGCAAATAGCACTCGCGTCTGTTCCCAGGAAGTACAGGGTATTGGACTGAAGAGGAGCTACTGTTCTTGTCAGTTTCCTAAGCAGAGTTGAACTAGATATGGCCCGTGTGTGTATGAAGCACAATTCTTCTGTTCTGAGCAAGCTCACTGTTCGGACCCCATAGGAAAAACAGTAGAGTAGAAGAGTGCTCTTTTCTCAAAAGCAGAGTGTGTTTCTTGTAAGGCGAGCTAGCGTTTGTTTCCCAGTCCTAAATGGAGTTGAGTCACATGCAGTTTTTTGTCCTACGAGCAAGAGTTGTTTTCTGGTAAGACGAGTCATTATTGTGCTCCAATTGCCATAAAAAGTGCAAATAGAAAACGCGTCTGTTCCCCGCAAGTACAGTGTATTGGACTGAAGAGGATCTACTGTTCTTGTCAGTTTCCTAAGCAGAGTTGAACTAGATATGGCCCGTGTGTGTAGGAAGCACAGTTCTTTTGTTCTGAGCAAGCTCACTGTTAGGACACCATAGGAAGCACAGTAGAGTAGAAGAGTGCTCTTTTCTCAAAAGCAGAGTGGGTTTCATGTAAGGCGAGCTAGCATTTGTTTCCCAGTCCTAAATAGAGTTGAATCACATGCAGTTTCTGGTCCTACGAGCAAGAGTTGTTTTCTGGTAAGGAAAGTCACTATTCCGCTCCCATTGCCATACAAAGTGCAAATAGCACTCGCGTCTGTTCCCAGCAATTACAGTGTATCGGACTGAAGAGGAGCTACTGTTCTTGTCAGTTTCCTAAGCAGAGTTGAACTAGTTATGGCTCGTGTGTAGGAAGCACAGTTCTTTTCTTCTGAGCAAGCTCACTCTTCTGGCCCTATAGGAAACACAGTAGAGTAGAAGAGTGCTCTTTTCTCTAAAGCAGAGTATGTTTCTTGTAAGGCGAGCTAGCGTTTGTTTCCCAGTCCTAAATTGAGTTGAATCACATGCAGTTTCTAGTCCTAAGAGCAAGAGTTGTTTTCTGGTAAGAAGAGTCACTATTGCGCTGCCATTGCCATACACAGGACAAATAGCACTGGCGTCTGTTCCCAGCAAGTACAGTGTACTGGACTGAAGAGGACCTACTGTTCTTGTCAGGTTCCTAAGCAGAATTGAACTAGATATGGCCGTGTGTGTAGGAAGCACAGTTCTTTTGTTCTGAGCAAGCTCACTGTTCGGACCCTATAGGAAGCACAGTAGAGTAGAAGAGTGCTCTTTTCTCAAAAGCAGAGTGTGTTTCATGTAAGGCGAGCTAGCATTTGTTTCCCAGTTTTAAATGAAGTTGAATCACATGCAGTTTCTGGTCCTAAGAGCAAGAGTTGTTTTCTGGTAAGAAAAGTCACTATTGCGCTCCCCTTGCCATACACAGTGCAAATAGCTCTCGCGTCTGTTCCCAGCAAGTACAGTGTATTGGACTGGCGAGGATCTACTGTTCTTGTCATTTTCCGAAGCAGAATTGAACTAGATATGATCCGTGTTTGTAGGAAGCACAGTTCGTATGTTCTAAGTAAGCAAACTCTTTTGGCCCTATAAGAAGCACAGTAGAGTAGAAGAGTGATCATTTCTCAAAAGCAGAGTGTGTTTCTTGTAAGGCGAGCTAGCATTTGTTTCCCAGTCAGAAATGGAGTTGAATCACATCCAGTTTTTGGTCCTACGAGCAAGAGTTGTTTTCTGGTAAGGAAAGTCACTATTGCGCTCCCATTGCCATACACAGTGCAAATAGCACTCGCATCTGTTCCCAGCAAGTACAGTGTATTGGACAGAAGAGGAGCTACTGTTCATGTCAGTTTCCTAAGCAGAGTTGAACTAGATATGGCCCGTGTGTGTGAAGCACAGTTCTTTTGTTCTGAGCAAGCTCAATTTTCGGACCCCATAGGAAACACAGTAGAGTAGAAGAGTGCTCTTTTCTCAAAAGCAGAGTGTGTTTCTTGTAAGACTAGGTAGTGTTTGTTTCCCAGTCAGAAACGGAGTTGAATCACATGCAGTTTCTGGTCCTACGAGCAAGAGTTGTTTTCTGGTAAGGAAAGTCACTATTGTGCTCCCATTGTCATACACAGTGCAAATAGCACTGGCATCTGTTCCCAGCATGTACAGTGTATTGGACTGAAGAGGATCTACTGTTCTTTTCAGTTTCCTGAGCAGAATTGAACGAGATATGGCCCGTGTGTGTAGGAAGCACAGTTCTTTTGTTCTGAGCAAGCTCACTGTTCTGGCCCTATAGGAAAAACAGTAGAGTAGAAGAGTGCTCTTTTCTCAAAAGCAGAGTGTGTTTCTTGTCATGCTAGCTAGCGTTTGTTTCCCAGTCTTTAATGGAGTTGAATCACATGCAGTTTCTGGTCCTATGAGCAAGATTTGTTTTCTGGTAAGAAGAGTCACTATTGCGCTCCCATTGCCATACACAGTGCAAATAACACTCGCGTCTTTTCCCAGCAAGTACAGTGTATTGGACAGAAGAGGATCTCCTGTTTTTGTCAGTTTCCTAAGCACAGTTGAACTTGATATGGCCCCTGTGTTTAGAAAGCACAATTCTTTTGTTTTGAGCAAGCTCACTGTTCGGACCCCTTAGGAAACACAGTAGAGTAGAGGAGTGCTCTTTTCTCAAAAGCAGAGTATGTTTCTTGTAGGTGAGTTAGCGTTTGTTTCCCAGACCTAAATGGAGTTGATTCACATGCAGTTTCAGGTCCTATGAGCAAGAGATGTTTTCTGGTAAGAAGAGTCACTATTGCGCTCCCATTGTCATACACAGGGCAAATAGCACTGGCGTCTGTTCCAAGCATTTACAGTTTATTGGACTGAAGAGGATCTATTGTTCTTGTCAGTTTCCTAAGCAGAATTGGAATAGATATGGCCGTATTTGTAGGAAGCACAGTTCTTTTGTTCTAAGCAAGCTAACTGTTTTGGCCCTATAGGAAACACAGTAGAGTAGAAGAGTGCTCTTTTCTCAAAAGCCGAGTGTGTTGCTTGTAAGGCGAGCTAGCGTTGTTTCCCAGTCCTAAATGGAGTTGAATCACATGCAGTTTTTGGTCCTATGAGCAAGATTTGTTTTTTGGTAAGGAAAGTCACTATTGTGCTTCCATTGTCATACACAGTGCAAATAGAACTTGCGTCTGTTCCGATCAAGTACAGTGTATTGGACTGAAGAGGAGCTACTGTTCTTGTCAGTTTCCTAAGCAGAGTTGAACTAGATATGACCCGTGTGTAGGAAGTACAGTTCTTTTGTTCTGAGCAAGCTCACTCTTCGGACCCCATAGGAAACACAGTAGAGTAGAAGACTGCTCTTTTCTCAAAAGCAGAGTGTGTTTCGTGTAAGGCGAGCTAGCGTTTGTTTCCCAATCCTAAATGGAGTTGAATCACATGCAGTTTCTGGTCCTATGAGCAAGAGTTGTTTTCTGGTAAGAAGAGTCACTATTGCGCTCCCATTGTCATACACAGGGCAAATAGCACTAGCGTCTGTTCCCAGCATGTACAGTGTATTGGACTGAAGAGGATCTACTGTCCTTGTCAGTTTCCTAAGCAGAGTTGAACTAGATATGGACCGTGTGTGTAGGAAGCACAGTTCTTTTGTTCTGAGAATGCTCACTGTTCTGGCCCTATAGGAAACACATTAGAGTAGAAGAGTGCTATTTTCTCAATCCAGAGTGTGTTTCTTGTAAGTCGAGCAAGCTTTTGTTTCCCAGTCATAAATGGAGTTGAATCCCATGAAGTTTCTGGTCTTACCAGCAAGAGTTGTTTTCTGGTAAGCAGAGTCACTATTGTGCTCCCATTGTCATACACAGGGCTAATAGCACTGGCATCTGTTCCCAGCATGTACAGTGTATTGGACTGAAGAGGATCTACTGTTCTTGTCAGGTTCCTAAGCAGAGTTGAACTAGATATGGCCCATGTGTGTAGGAAGCACAGTTCTTTTGTTCTGAGCAAGCTCACTGTTCGGACCCCTTTGGAAACACAGTAGAGTACTAGAGTGCTCTTTTATCCAAAACAGAGTGTGTTTCTTGTAAGGCGAGCTAGCGTTTGTTTCCCAGTCTTTAATGGAGTTGAATCCCATGCAGTTTCTGGTCCTACGAGCAAGAGTTGTTTTCTGGTAAGAAGAGTCACTATAGCGCTCCCATTGTCATACACAGGGCAAATAGCACTGGTTTCTATGTCCAACATGTACAGTGTATTGAACTGAAGCGGAGCTACTGTTCTTGTCAGTTTCCTAAGCAGAGTTGAACTAGATATGACCAGTGTGTGTAGGAAGCACAGTTCTTTTGTTCTGAGCAAGCTCACTGTTAGGACCCCATAGGAAACAAAGATGAGTAGAAGAGTGCTTTTTCTCAAAAGCAGAGTGTGTTTCTTGTAAGGCGAGCTAGCGTTTGTTTCCCAGTCATAAATGGAGTTGAATCACATGCAGTTTTTGGACCTACCAGCAAGATTTGTTTTCTGGTAAGGAAAGTCACTATTGCGCTCCCATTGCCATACACAGTGCAAATAGCACTCGCATCTGTTCCCAGCAAGTACAGTGTATTGGACTGAAGAGGAGCTACTGTTCTTGTCAGTTTCCTAAGCAGAGTTGAACTAGATATGGACTGTGTGTTTAGGAATCACAGTTCTTTTGTTCTGAGAATGCTCACTGTTCTGGCTCTTATAGGAAACACATTAGAGTAGAAGAGTGCTGTTTTCTCAATACAGAGTGTGTTTCTCATAAGTCGAGCTAGCGTTTGTTTCCCAGTCCTAAATGGAGTTGAATCCCATGCAGTATCTGGTCCTACCAGCAAGAGTTGTTTTCTGGTAAGAAGAGTCACTATTGGGCTCCCATTGCCATACACAGTGCAAATAGCACTCGCGTCTGTTCCCAGGAAGTACAGGGTATTGGACTGAAGCGGAGCTACTGTTCTTGTCAGTTTCCTAAGCAGAGTTGAACTAGATATGGCCCGTGTGTGTATGAAGCACAGTTCTTCTGTTCTGAGCAAGCTCACTGTTCAGACCCTATAGGAAAAACAGTAGAGTAGAAGAGTGCTCTTTTCTCAAAAGCCGAGTGTGTTTCCTGTAAGACCAGCTAGCATTTGTTTCACAGTCCTAAATGGAGTTCAACCACAACCATTTTTTGCTCCTATGAGCAAGAGTTGTTTTCTGGTAAGAAGAGTCACTATTGCGCTCCTATTGCCACACACAGTGCAAATAGCACTCGCGTCTGTTCACAACAAGTACAGTGTATTGGACTGAAGAGGAGCTACTGTTCTTGTCAGTTTCCTAAGCAGAGTTGAACTAGATATGGACCGTGTGTGTAGGAAGCACAGTTCTTTTGTTCTGAGCAAGCTCACTGTTCGGACCCCATAGGAAACACAGTAGAGTAGAAGAGTGCTCTTTTCTCAAAAGCAGAGTGTGTTTCTTGTAAGGCAAGCTAGTGTTTGTTTCCCAGTCAGAAATGGAGTTGAATCCCATGCAGTTTCTGGTCCTATGAGCAAGAGGTGTTTTCTTATAAGAAGTGTCACTATTGCGCTCCCATTGTCATCCACTGGGCAAATAGCACTCTAGTCTGTTCCCAGCAAGTACAGTGTATTGGACTGAAGCATAGCTACTGTTCTTGTCAGTTTCCTAAGCAGAGTTGAACTAGATATGGCCCGTGTGTGTAGGAAGCACAGTTCTTTTGTTCTGAGCAAGCTCACTGTTCGGACCCCATAGGAAACACAGTAGAGTAGAAGAGTGCTCTTTTCTCAAAAGCAGAGTGTGTTTCTTGTAAGGCGAGCTAGCGTTTGTTTCCCAGTCCTAAATGGAGTTCAATCACATGCATTTTATGGTCCTATGAGCAAGAGTTGTTTTCTGGTAAGAAGAGTCACTATTGCGCTCCCATTTTCATACACAGGGCAAATAGCACTGGCTTCTGTGTCCAACATGTACAGTGTATTGTATTGAAGAGGATCTACTGTTCTTGTCAGTTTCCTAAGCAGAATTGAACTAGATATGGCCGTGTGTAGGAAGCACAGTTCTTTTGTTCTGAGCAAGCTCACTGTTCTGGCACTATAAGAAACACAGTAGGGTAGATGAGTGCTCTTTTCTCAAAAGCAGAGTGTGTTTCTTGTAATGCGAGCTAGCGTTTGTTTCCCAGTCCTAAGTGGAGTTGAATCACAAGCAGTTTTTGGTCCTATGAGCAAGAGTTTTTTTCTGATAATAAGAGTCACTATTGCGCTCCTATTGCCATACACAGTGCAAATAGGACTCGCGTCTGTTCCCAACAAGTACAGTGTATTGGACTGAAGAGGAGCTACTGTTTTTGTCAGTTTCCTAAGCAGAGTTGAACTAGATATGGACCGTGTGTGTAGGAAGCACAGTTCTTTTGTTCTGAGAATGCTCACTGTTCTGGCCCTATAGGAAACACATTAGAGTAGAAGAGTGCTATTTTCTCAATCCAGAGTGTGTTTCTTGTAAGTCGAGCAAGCTTTTGTTTCCCAGTCATAAATGGAGTTGAATTCCATGAAGTTTCTGGTCTTACCAGCAAGAGTTGTTTTCTGGTAAGCAGAGTCACTATTGTGCTCCCATTGTCATACACAGGGCTAATAGCACTGGCATCTGTTCCCAGCATGTACAGTGTATTGGACTGAAGAGGATCTACTGTTCTTGTCAGGTTCCTAAGCAGAGTTGAACTAGATATGGCCCATGTGTGTAGGAAGCACAGTTCTTTTGTTCTGAGCAAGCTCACTGTTCGGACCCCTTTGGAAACACAGTAGAGTAGAAGAGTGCTCTTTTATCCAAAACAGAGTGTGTTTCTTGTAAGGCGAGCTAGCGTTTGTTTCCCAGTCTTTAATGGAGTTGAATCCCATGCAGTTTCTGGTCCTACGAGCAAGAGTTGTTTTCTGGTAAGAAGAGTCACTATAGCGCTCCCATTGTCATACACAGGGCAAATAGCACTGGTTTCTATGTCCAACATGTACAGTGTATTGAACTGAAGCGGAGCTACTGTTCTTGTCAGTTTCCTAAGCAGAGTTGAACTAGATATGACCAGTGTGTGTAGGAAGCACAGTTCTTTTGTTCTGAGCAAGCTCACTGTTAGGACCCCATAGGAAACAAAGATGAGTAGAAGAGTGCTTTTTCTCAAAAGCAGAGTGTGTTTCTTGTAAGGCGAGCTAGCGTTTGTTTCCCAGTCATAAATGGAGTTGAATCACATGCAGTTTTTGGACCTACCAGCAAGATTTGTTTTCTGGTAAGGAAAGTCACTATTGCGCTCCCATTGCCATACACAGTGCAAATAGCACTCGCATCTGTTCCCAGCAAGTACAGTGTATTGGACTGAAGAGGAGCTACTGTTCTTGTCAGTTTCCTAAGCAGAGTTGAACTAGATATGGACTGTGTGTTTAGGAATCACAGTTCTTTTGTTCTGAGAATGCTCACTGTTCTGGCTCTTATAGGAAACACATTAGAGTAGAAGAGTGCTGTTTTCTCAATACAGAGTGTGTTTCTCATAAGTCGAGCTAGCGTTTGTTTCCCAGTCCTAAATGGAGTTGAATCCCATGCAGTATCTGGTCCTACCAGCAAGAGTTGTTTTCTGGTAAGAAGAGTCACTATTGGGCTCCCATTGCCATACACAGTGCAAATAGCACTCGCGTCTGTTCCCAGGAAGTACAGGGTATTGGACTGAAGCGGAGCTACTGTTCTTGTCAGTTTCCTAAGCAGAGTTGAACTAGATATGGCCCGTGTGTGTATGAAGCACAGTTCTTCTGTTCTGAGCAAGCTCACTGTTCAGACCCTATAGGAAAAACAGTAGAGTAGAAGAGTGCTCTTTTCTCAAAAGCCGAGTGTGTTTCCTGTAAGACCAGGTAGCATTTGTTTCACAGTCCTAAATGGAGTTCAACCACAACCATTTTTTGCTCCTATGAGCAAGAGTTGTTTTCTGGTAAGAAGAGTCACTATTGCGCTCCTATTGCCACACACAGTGCAAATAGCACTCGCGTCTGTTCACAACAAGTACAGTGTATTGGACTGAAGAGGAGCTACTGTTCTTGTCAGTTTCCTAAGCAGAGTTGAACTAGATATGGACCGTGTGTGTAGGAAGCACAGTTCTTTTTTTCTGAGCAAGCTCACTTTCGGACCCCATAGGAAACACAGTAGAGTAGAAGAGTGCTCTTTTCTCAAAAGCAGAGTGTGTTTCTTGTAAGGCAAGCTAGTGTTTGTTTCCCAGTCAGAAATGGAGTTGAATCCCATGCAGTTTCTGGTCCTATGAGCAAGAGGTGTTTTCTTATAAGAAGTGTCACTATTGCGCTCCCATTGTCATCCACTGGGCAAATAGCACTCTAGTCTGTTCCCAGCAAGTACAGTGTATTGGACTGAAGCATAGCTACTGTTCTTGTCAGTTTCCTAAGCAGAGTTGAACTAGATATGGCCCGTGTGTGTAGGAAGCACAGTTCTTTTGTTCTGAGCAAGCTCACTGTTCGGACCCCATAGGAAACACAGTAGAGTAGAAGAGTGCTCTTTTCTCAAAAGCAGAGTGTGTTTCTTGTAAGGCGAGCTAGCGTTCGTTTCCCAGTCCTAAATAGAGTTCAATCACATGCATTTTATGGTCCTATGAGCAAGAGTTGTTTTCTGGTAAGAAGAGTCACTATTGCGCTCCCATTTTCATACACAGGGCAAATAGCACTGGCTTCTGTGTCCAACATGTACAGTGTATTGTATTGAAGAGGATCTACTGTTCTTGTCAGTTTCCTAAGCAGAATTGAACTAGATATGGCCGTGTGTAGGAAGCACAGTTCTTTTGTTCTGAGCAAGCTCACTGTTCGGGCACTATAGGAAAATCAGTAGGGTAGATGAGTACTCTTTTCTCAAAAGCAGAGTGTGTTTCTTGTAAGGCGAGCTAGTGTTTGTTTCCCAGTCAGAAATGGAGTTGAATCCCATGCAGTTTCTGGTCCTACGAGCAAGAGGTGTTTTCTGAAAAGGAAAGTCACTATTGGGCTCCCATTGCCATACACAGTGCAAATAGTACTCGCGTCTGTTCCCAGCTAGTACAGTGTATTGGACTGAAGGGGAGCTACTGTTCTTGTCAGTTTCCTAAGCAAAGTTGAACTACATATATCCCGTGTTTGTAGGAAGCACAGTTCTTTTGTTATGAGCAAGCTCACTGTTCGGACCCCATAGGAAACACAGTAGAGTAGAAGAGTGCTCTTTTCTCAAAAGCAAAGAGTGTTTCTTGTAAGGCAAGCTAGCGTTTGTTTCCCACTCCTAAATGGAGTTGAATCCCATGCAGTTTCTGGTCCTACGAGCAAGAGGTGTTTTCTGATAAGAAGAGTCACTATTGCGCTCCCATTGTCATACACAGGACAAATAGCACTGGCGTCTGTTCCCAGCATTTACAGTGTATTGGACTGAAGACGATCTACTGTTCTTGTCAGTTTCCTAAGCAGAATTGAACTAGATATGGCCGTATTTGTAGGAAGCACAGTTCTTTTGTTCTGAGCAAGCTCACTCTTCTGGCCCTATAGGAAACACAGTAGAGTAGATGAGTGCTCTTTTCTCAAAAGCAGAGTGTGTTTCTTGTAAGGCGAGCTAGCGTTTGTTTCCCAGTCCTAAATGGAGTTGAATCACATGCAGTTTTTAATACTACGAACAAGAGTTGTTTTCTGGTAAGAAGAGTCAATATTGCGCACCCATTGTCATACACAGGGCAAATAGCACTCGCGTCTGTTCCCTGCAAGTACAGTGTATTGGACTGAAGCGGAGCTACTGTTCTTGTCAGTTTCGTAAGCAGAGTTGAACTAGATATGGTCCGTGTGTTAGGAAGCACAGTTCTTTTGTTCTGAGCAAGCTCACTGTTAGGACCCCATAGGAAACACAGTCTAGTAGAAGAGTGCTCTTTTCTCAAAAGCAGAGTGTGTTTCTTGTAAGGCGAGGTAGTGTTTGTTTCCCAGTCCTAAATAGAGTTGAATCACATGCAGTTTTTAATACTACGAACAAGAGTTGTTTTCTGGTAAGAAGAGTCACTATTGCGCTCCCATTGTCATACACAGGGCAAATAGCACTCGCGTCTGTTCCCAGCAAGTACAGTGTATTGGACTGAAGCGGAGCTACTGTTCTTGTCAGTTTCCTAGCAGAGTTGAACTAGATATGGCCCGTGTGTGTAGGAAGCACAGTTCTTTTGTTCTGAGCAAGCTCACTGTTCGGACCCCATAGGAAACACAGTAGAGTAGAAGAGTGCTCTTTTCTCAAAAGCAGAGTGTGTTTCTCGTAAGGCGAGCTAGCATTTGTTTCCCAGTCCTAAATGGAGTTGAATCACATGCAGTTTCTGGTCATACGAGCAAGAGTTGTATTCTGGTAAGAAGAGTCACTATTGCGCTCCCATTGTCATACACAAGGCAAATAGCACTTGCGTCTGTTCCCAGCAAGTACAGTGTATTGGACTGAAGCGGAGCTACTGTTCTTGTCAGTTTCCTAAGCAGAGTTGATCTTATATGGCCCGTGTTTGTAGGAAGCACAGTTCTTTTGTTCTGAGCAAGCTCACTGTTCGGACACTATAGGAAACACAGTAGAGTAGAAGAGTGCTCTTTTCTCAAAAGCAGAGTGTGTTTCTTGTAAGGCGAGCTAGTGTTTGTTTCCCAGTCAGAAATGGAGTTGAATCGCATGCAGTTTCTGGTCCTACGAGCAAGAGGTGTTTTCTGAAAAGGAAAGTCACTATTGGGCTCCCATTGCCATACACTGTGCAAAAAGCACTCGCGTCTGTTCCCAGCTAGTACAGTGTATTGGACTGAAGGGGAGCTACTGTTCTCGTCAGTTTCCTAAGCAAAGTTGAACTACATATGGCCCGTGTGTGTAGGAAGCACAGTTCTTTTGTTCTGAGCAAGCTCACTGTTCGGACCCCATAGGAAACACAGTAGAGTAGA
>NW_026736815.1:0-58242 GCF_949786415.1 Peromyscus eremicus | reverse complement strand
TTTCTGGTAAGAAGAGTCAATATTGCGCTCCCATTGTCATACACAGGGCAAATAGCACTTGGGTCTGTTCCCAGCAAGTACAGTGTATTGGACTGAAGAGGAGCTACTGTTCTTGTCAGTTTCCTAAGCAGAGTTGAACCAGATACAGCCCGTGTGTGTAGGAAGCACAGGTCTTTTGTTCTGAGCAAGCTCACTGTTCTGGCCCTATAGGAAACACAGTAGAGTAGAAGAGTGCTCTTTTCTCAAAAGCAGAGTGTGTTTCTTTTAAGGATAGCTAATGTTTGTTTCCCAGTCCTAAATGGAGTTGAGTCACATGCAGTTTTTGGTCCTACGAGCAAGAGTTGTTTTCTGGTAAGAAGAGTCACTATTGGGCTCCCATTGCCATACACAGTACAAATAGCACTCGCGTCTGTTCCCAGCATGTACTGTGTATTAGTCTGAAGAGGAGCTATTGTTCTTGTCAGTTTCCTAAGCAGAGTTGAACTAGATATGGCCCGTGTGTGTAGGAAGCACAGTTCTTTTGTTCTGAGCAAGCTCACTGTTCGGACCCCATGGGAAACACAGTAGAGTAGAAGAGTGCTCTTTTCTCAAAAGCAGAGTGTGTTTCTTGTAAGGCGAGCTAGCGTTTGTTTCCCAGTCCTAAATGGAGTTGAGTCACATGCAGTTTCTGGTCCTACGCGCAAGAGTTGTTTTCTGGTAAGGAAAGACATTATTGTGCTCCCATTGCCATACATAGTGCAAATAGCACTCGCGTCTGTTCCCAGCAAGGACAGTGTATTGGACTGAAGAGGAGCTACTGTTCTTGTCAGTTTCCTAAGCAGAGTTGAACTAGATATGGCCCGTGTGTGTAGGAAGCACAGTTCTTTTGTTCTGAGCAAGCTCAATGTTCGGACACCATAGGAAACACTGTAGATTAGAAGAGTGCTCTTTTCTCAAAAGCTGAGTGTGTTTCTTGAAAGGCAAGCTAGTGTTTGTTTCCCAGTCAGAAATGGAATTGAATCCCGTGCAGTTTCTGGTCCTACTAGCAAGAGTTGTTTTCTGGTAATAAGAGTCACTATTGCGCTCCCACCGCCATACACAGTGCATATAGCACTGGCGTCTGTCCCAGCATGTACAGAGTATTGGACTGAAGAGGATCTACTGTTCTTGTCAGTTTCCTAAGCAGTGTTGAACTAGATATGGCCGTGTGAGTAGGAAGCACAGTTCTTTTGTTCTGAGCAAGCTCACTGTTCGGTCCCCATAGGAAACACAGTAGAGTAGAAGAGTTCTCTTTTCTCAAAAGCAGGGTGTGTTTCATGTGAGGCGAGCTAGCATTTGTTGCCCACTCCTAAATGGAGTTGAATTACATGCAGTTTCTGGTCCTACGAGCAAGAATTGTTTTCTAGTAAAGAAAGTCACTATTGCGCTCCCATTGCCATACACAGTGCAAATAGCACTCGCGTCTGTTCCCAGCAAGTACAGTGTATCGGACTGAAGAGGAGCTACTGGTTTTGTCAGTTTCCCTAGCAGAATTGAGCTAGGTATGGCCGTGTGTGTAGGAAGCACAGTTCTTTTGTTCAGAGCAAGCTCACTGTTCGGACCCCATAGGAAACACAATAGAGTTCAAGAGTGCTCTTTTCTCAAAAGCAGAGTGTGTTTCTTGTACGGCAAGCTAGCGTTTGTTTCCCAGTCCTAAATAGAGTTGAATCACATGCAGTTTCTGGTCCTATGAGCAAGAGTAGTTTTCTGGTAAGGAAAGTCACTATTGTGCTCCCATTGCCATACACAGTGCAAATAGCACTCGCATCTGTTCCCAGCAAGTACAGTGTATCAGACTGAAGAGGAGCTACTGTTCTTGTCAGTTTCCTAAGCAGAGTTGAACTAGATATGGCCCGTGTGTGTAGGAAGCACAGTTATAATTTTCTGAGCAAGCTCACTGTTCTGGTCCTGTAGGAAACAGAGTAGAGGAGAAGAGTGCTCTTTTCTCTAAAGCAGAGTGTGTTTCTTGTAAGGCGAGCTCGCGTTTGATTTTCAGTCCTAAATGGAATTGAGTAACATGCAGTTTTTGGTCCTATGAGCAAGAGTTGTTTTCTGGTAAGAAGAGTCACTATTGCGCCCCAAATGCCATACACAGTGCAAATAGCACTCGCGTCTGTTCCCAGCAAATACAGTGTATTGGACTGAAGAGGAGCTACTGTTCTTCTCAGTTTCCTAAGCAGAGATGAACTAGATATGGTCCATGTGTGTAGGAAGCACAGATCTTTTGTTCTGAGCAAGCTCACTGTTTGGACACCATAGGAAATGCAGTATAGTAGATGAGTGCTCTTTTCTCAAAAACAGAGTGTGTTTCTTGTAAGGCGAGCTAGCGTTTGTTTTGTAGTCCTAAATGGAGTTGAATCACATGCAGTTTGTGGTCCTACGAGCAAGAGTGGTTTTCTGGTAAGAAGAGTCAATATTGCGCTCCCATTGTCATACACAGGGCAAATAGCACTTGCGTCTGTTCCCAGCAAGTACAGTGTATTGGACTGAAGAGGAGCTACTGTTCTTGTCAGTTTCCTAAGCAGAGTTGAACCAGATACGGCCCGTGTGTGTAGGAAGCACAGGTCTTTTGTTCTGAGCAAGCTCACTGTTCTGGCCCTATAGGAAACACAGTAGAGTAGAAGAGTGCTCTTTTCTCAAAAGCAGAGTGTGTTTCTTTTAAGGCTAGCTAATGTTTGTTTCCCAGTCCTATATGGAGTTGAGTCACATGCAGTTTTTGGTCCTACGAGCAAGAGTTGTTTTCTGGTAAGAAGAGTCACTATTGGGCTCCCATTGCCATACACAGTACAAATAGCACTCGCGTCTGTTCCCAGCATGTACTGTGTATTAGTCTGAAGAGGAGCTATTGTTCTTGTCAGTTTCCTAAGCAGAGTTGAACTAGATATGGCCCGTATGTGTAGGAAGCACAGTTCTTTTGTTCTGAGCAAGCTCACTGTTCGGACCCCATGGAAAACACAGCAGAGTAGAAGAGTGCTCTTTTCTCAAAAGCAGAGTGTGTTTCTTGTAAGGCGAGCTAGCGTTTGTTTCCCAGTCCTAAATGGAGTTGAGTCACATGCAGTTTCTGGTGCTACGAGCAAGAGTTGTTTTCTGGTAAGGAAAGACATTATTGTGCTCCCATTGCCATACATAGTGCAAATAGCACTCGCGTCTGTTCCCAGCAAGGACAGTGTATTGGACTGAAGAGGAGCTACTGTTCTTGTCAGTTTCCTAAGCAGAGTTGAACTAGATATGGCCCGTGTGTGTAGGAAGCACAGTTCTTTTGTTCTGAGCAAGCTCACTGTTCGGACACCATAGGAAACACTGTAGATTAGAAGAGTGCTCTTTTCTCAAAAGCAGAGTGTGTTTCTTGAAAGGCAAGCTAGTGTTTGTTTCCCAGTCAGAAATGGAATTGAATCCCGTGCAGTTTCTGTTCCTACTAGCAAGAGTTGTTTTCTGGTAATAAGAGTCACTATTGCGCTCCCACTGCCATACACAGTGCATATAGCACTGGCGTCTGTCCCAGCATGTACAGAGTATTGGACTGAAGAGGATCTACTGTTCTTTTCAGTTTCCTAAGCAGTGTTGAACTAGATATGGCCGTGTGTGTAGGAAGCACAGTTCTTTTGTTCTGAGCAAGCTCACTGTTCGGTCCCCATAGGAAACACAGTAGAGTAGAAGAGTTCTCTTTTCTCAAAAGCAGGGTGTGTTTCATTGAGGCGAGCTAGCATTTGTTGCCCAGTCCTAAATGGAGTTGAATTACATGCAGTTTCTGGTCCTACGAGCAAGAACTGTTTTCTTGTAAGGAAAGTCACTATTGCGCTCCCATTGCCATACACAGTGCAAATAGCACTCGCGTCTGTCCCCAGCAAGTACAGTGTATCGGACTGAAGAGGAGCTACTGTTTTTGTCAGTTTTCTAAGCAGAATTGAGCTAGGTATGGCCGTGTGTGTAGGAAGCACAGTTCTTTTGTTCAGAGCAAGCTCACTGTTCGGACCCCATTGGAAACACAATAGAGTAGAAGAGTGCTCTTTTCTCAAAAGCAGAGTGTGTTTCTTGTACGGCAAGCTAGCGTTTGTTTCCCAGTCCTAAATAGAGTTGAATCACATGCAGTTTCTGGTCCTACGAGCAAGAGTTGTTTTCTGGTAAGGAAAGTCACTATTGTGCTCCCATTGCCATACACAGTGCAAATAGCACTCGCATCTGTTCCCAGCAAGTACAGTGTATCAGACTGAAGAGGAGCTACTGTTCTTGTCAGTTTCCTAAGCAGAGTTGAACTAGATATGGCCCGTGTGTGTAGGAAGCACAGTTATAATGTTCTGAGCAAGCTCACTGTTCTGGCCCTGTAGGAAACAGAGTAGAGGAGAAGAGTGCTCTTTTATTTAAAGCAGAGTGTGTTTCTTGTAAGGCGAGCTCGCGTTTGATTTTCAGTCCTAAATGGAATTGAGTCACATGCAGTTTTTGGTCCTATGAGCAAGAGTTGTTTTCTGGTAAGAAGAGTCACTATTGCGCCCCAAATGCCATACACAGTGCAAATAGCACTCGCGTCTGTTCCCAGCAAGTACAGTGTATTGGACTGAAGAGGAGCTACTGTTCTTCTCAGTTTCCTAAGCAGAGTTGAACTAGATATGGTCCATGTGTGTAGGAAGCACAGATCTTTTGTTCTGAGCAAGCTCACTGTTTGGACACCATAGGAAACGCAGTAGAGTAGATGAATGCTCTTTTCTCAAAAACAAAGTGTGTTTCTTGTAAGGTGAGCTAGCGTTTGTTTTGTAGTCCTAAATGGAGTTGAATCACATGCAGTTTGTGGTCCTACGAGCAAGCGTGGTTTTCTGGTAAGAAGAGTCAATATTGCGCTCCCATTGTCATACACAGGACAAATAGCACTGGCGTCGGTTCTCAGCATGTACAGTGTATTGCACTGAAGAGAATCTACTGTTCTTGTCAGGTTCCTAAGCAGAATTGAACTAGATATGGCCATGTGTGTAGGAAGCACAGTTCTTTTGTTCTGAGCAAGCTCACTGTTCGGACTCCATAGGAAACAATATAGAGTAGAAGAGTGCTCTTTTCTCAAAAGCAGATGTGTGTTTCTTGTAAGGCGAGCTAGCATTTGTTTCCCAGTCCTAAATGGATTTGAATCACATGCAGTTTCTGGTCCTACGAGCAAGAGTTGTTTTCTGGTAAGGAAAGTCACTATTGTGCTCCCTTTGCCATACACAGTGCTAATAGCACTTGCGTCTGTTCCCAGCAAGTACAGTGTATTGGACTGAAGAGGATCTACTGTTCTTGTCAGTTTCCTAAGCAGAGTTGAACCAGATACGGCCCGTGTGTGTAGGAAGCACAGGTCTTTTGTTCTGAGCAAGCTCACTGTTCTGGCCCTATAGGAAACACAGTAGAGTAGAAGAGTGCTCTTTTCTCAAAAGCAGAGTGTGTTTCTTGTAAGGCTAACTAACGTTTGTTTCCAGGTCCTAAATGGAGTTGAGTCACATGCAGTTTTTGGTCCTACGAGCAAGAGCAGTTTTCTGGTAAGAAGAGTCACTATTGGGCTCCCATTGCCATACACAGTACAAATAGCACTCGCGTCTGTTCCCAGCATGTACAGTGTATTGGACTGAAAAGGATCTATTGTTCTCGTCAGTTTCCTAAGCAGAATTGAACTAGATATGGCCGTGTATGTAGGAAGCACAGTTCTTTTGTTCTGAGCAAGCTCTCTGTACTGGCCCTATAGGAAACGCAGTAGAGTAGAAGAGTGCTCTTTTCTCAAAAGCAGAGTGTGTTTCTTGTAAGGCGAGCTAGCGTTTGTTTCCCAGTCCTAAATGGAGTTGAATAACATGCAGTTTTTGGTCCTACGAGCAAGAGTTGTTTTCTGGTAAGGAAAGTCACTATTGTGCTCCCATTGCCATACATAGTGGAAATAGCTCTCGCGTCCGTTCCCACCAAGTACAGTGTATTGGACTGAAGAGGAGCTACTGTTCTTGTCAGTTTCCTAAGCTGAATTGAACTAGATATGGCCGTGTGTGTAGGAAGCACACTTCTTTTGTGTTGTGCAAGCTTACTGTTCTGGCCCTATAGGAAACACAGTAGAGTAGAAGAGTGCTCTTTTCTCAAAAGCAGAGTGTGTTTCTTGTAAGGCAAGCTAGCATTTATTTCCCAGTTCTAAATGGAGTTGAATCACATGCAGTTTTTGGTCCTATGAGCAAGAGTTTATTTCTGGTAAGGAAAGTCACTATTGTGCTCCCATTGCCATACACAGTGCAAATAGCACTCGCGTCTGTTCCCAGCAAGTACAGTGTATTGGACTGAAGAGGAGCTACTGTTCTTGTCAGTTTCCTAAGCAGTGTTGAACTAGATATGACACGTGTGTGTAGGAAGCACAGTTCTTCTTTTCTGGGCAAGCTCACTGTTCAGACCCCATAGGAAACACAGTAGAGTAGGAGAGTGCTCTTTTCCAAAAGCAGAGATTGTTTCTTGTAAGGTGAGCTAGCGTTTGTTTCCCAGTCCTAAATGGAGTTGAATCACATGCAGTTTCTGGTCCTACGAGCAAGATTTGTTTTCTTGTAATAAGAGTCACTATTGCGCTCCCATTGTCATACACAGGGCAAATAGCACTCGCGTCTGTTCCCAGCATGCACAGTGTATTGGACTGAAAAGGATCTATTGTTCTTGTCAGTTTCCTAAGCAAAATTGAACTAGATATGTCCCTGTATGTACGAAGCACAGTTATTTTGTTCTGAGCAAGCTCTCTGTTCTGGCCCTATAGGAAACACAGTAGAGTAGAAGAGTGCTCTTTTCTCAAAAGCAGAGTGTGTTTCTTGTAAGGCCAGCTAGTGTTCTTTTCCCAGTCCTATATGGAGTTGAATCACATGCAGTTTCTGGTCCTACGAGCAAGAGTTGTTTTCTGGTAAGAAGTGTCACTATTGCGCTCCCATTGTAATACACAGGGCAAATAGCACTCGCGTCTGTTCCCAGCATTTACAGTGTATTGGACTGAAAAGGATCTATTGTTCTCGTCAGTTTCCTAAGCAGAATTGAACTAGATATGGCCCTGTATGTAGGAAGCAGAGTTCTTTTGTTCTGAGCAAGCTCTCTGTTCTGGCCCTATAGGAAACACAGTAGAGTAGAAGAGTGCTCTTTTCTCAAAAGCAGAGTGTGTTTCTTGTAAGGCGAGCTAGCGTTTGTTTCCCAGTCCTAAATGGAGTTGAATCACATGCAGTTTTTGGTCCTACCAGCAAGAGTTGTTTTCTAGTAAGGAAAGTCACTATTGCGCTCCCTTTGTCATACACAGTGCAAATAGCTCACGCGTCTATTTCCAGCAAGTACAGTGTATTGGACTGAAGAGGAGCTACTGTTCTTGTCAGTTTCCTAAGCAGAGTTGAACTGGATATGGCACGTGTGTGTAGGAAGCACAGTTCTTCTTTTCTGAGCAAGCTCACTGTTCGGACCCCATAGGAAATACAGTAGAGTAGGAGAGTGCTCTTTTCTCAAAAGCAGAGTGTGTTTCTTGTAAGGTGAGCTAGCGTTTGTTTCCCAGTCCTAAATGGAGTTGAATCACATGCAGTTTCTGATCCTAGGAGCAAGAGTTGTTTTCTTGTAAGAAGAGTCACTATTGCGCTCCCATTGTCATACACAGGGCAAATAGCACTGGCATTGCTTCCCAGCAAGTACAGTGTATTGGACTGAAGAGGAGCTACTGTTCTTGTCAGTTTACTAAGCAGAATTGAACTAGATATGGCCATGTGTGTAGATAGCACAGTTCTTTTGTTCTGAGCAAGCTCACTGTTTGGACCCCATAGGAAACACAGTAGAGTAGAAGAGTGCTCTTTTCTCAAAAGCAGGGTGTCTTTATTGAAAGGCGAGCTAGTGTTTGTTTCCCAGTCAGAAATGGAATTGAATCCCGTGCAGTTTCTAGTCCAACGAGCAAGAGTTTTTTTTTTGTAAGAAGAGTCACTATTGCGCTCCCATTGCCATACACAGTGCAAATAGCACTCGCGTCTGTTTCCTGTATGTACAGAGTATTGGACTGAAAGGGAGCTACTTTTCTTGTCAGTTTCCAAAACAGAGTTGAACTAGATACGGCCCCTGTGTGTAGGAAGCACAGTTCTTTTGTTCTGAGCAAGTTCACTGTTCTGGCCCTATAGGAAACACAGTAGAGTAGAAGAGTGCTCTTTTCTTAAAAGCAGAGTGTGTTTCTTGTAAGGCGAGCTAGCGTTTCTTTCCCAGTCCTAAATGGAGTTGAGTCACATGCAGTTTCTGGTCCTACGAGCAAGAGTTGTTTTCTGGTAAGAAGAGTCACTATTGCGCTCCCATTGTCATACACAGGGCAAATAGCACTGGGGTCTGTTCCCAGCATGTGCAGTGTATTTGACTGAAGAGGGTATACTGTTCTTGTCTGTTTCCTAAGCTGAATTGAACTAGATATGGCCATGTGTGTAGGAAGCACACTTCTTTTGTTCTGTGCAAGCTTACTGTTCTGGCCCTCTAGGAAACACAGTAGAGTAGAAGAGTGCTCTTTTCTCAAAAGCAGAGTGTGTTTCTTGTAAGGCGAGCTAGCATTTATTTCCCAGTTCTAAATGGAGTTGAATCACATGCAGTTTTTTTTCCTATGAGCAAGAGATGTTTTCTGGTAAGGAATGTCACTATTGTGCTTTCATTGCCATACACAGTGCAAAGAGCACTCGCGTCTGTTCCCAGCAAGTACAGTGTATTGGACTGAAGAGGAGCTACTGTTCTTGTCAGTTTTCTAAGCAGAGTTGAACTAGATATGGCCCCTGTGTGTAGGAAGCACAGTTCTCTTGTTCTGATCAAGCTCACTGTTCGGACAACATAGGAAACACAGTAGAGTAGAAGAGTGCTCTTTTCTCAAAAGCAGAGTGTGTTTCTTGTAAGGCCAGCTAGTGTTTTTTTCCCAGTCCTTTATGGAGTGGAATCACATGCAGTTTCTGGTCCTACGAACAAGACTTGTTTTCTGGTAAGAAGAGTCACTATTGCGCTCCCATTGTCATACACAGGGCAAATAGCACTCGCGTCTGTTCCCAGCATGTACAGTGTATTGGACTGAAAAGGATCTATTTTCTTGTCAGATTCCTAAGCAGAATTGAACTAGATATGGCCCTGTAGGTAGGATGCACACTTCTTTTGTTCTGAGCAATCTCTCTGTTCTGGCCTTCTAGGAAACACAGTAGAGTAGAAGAGTGCTCTTTTCTCAAAAGCAGAGTGTGTTTCTTGAAAGGCGAGCTAGCGTTTGTTTCCCAGTCCTAAATGGAGTTGAATCACATGCAGTTTCTGGTCCTACGAGCAAGAGTTTATTTCTGGTAACGAAAGTCACTATTGTGCTCCCATTGCCATCCACAGTGCAAATAGCACTGGCGTCTGTTCCCAGCATGTACAGTGTATTGGACTGAAGAGTTTCCACTGTTCTTGTCAGTTTCCTAAGAAGAATTGAACTAGATATGGCCCGTGTGTGTAGGAAGCACAGTTCTTTTTTTCTGAGCAAGCTCACTGTCCTGGCCCTATAGGAAACACAGTAGAGTAGAAGAGTGCTCTTTTCTCAAAAGCAGAGTGTGTTTCTTGTAAGGCTAGCTAGCGTTTGTTTCCCAGTCCTAAATGGAGTTGAGTCACATGCAGTTTTTGGTCCTACGAGCAAGAGTAGTTTTCTCGTAAGAAGAGTCACTATTGGGCTCCCATTGCCATACACAGTACAAATAGCACTGGCGTCTGTTCCCAGCATGTACAGTGTATTGGACTGAAAAGGATCTATTGTTCTTGTCAGTTTCCTAAGAGGATTGAACTAGATATGGCCGTGTATGTAGGAAGCACAGTTCTTTTGTTCTGAGCAAGCTCTCTGTTCAGGCCCTATGGGAAACACAGTAGAGTAGAAGAGTGCTCTTTTCTCAAAAGCAGAGTGTGTTTCTTGTAAGGCGAGCTAGCGTTTGTTTCCCAGTCCTAAATGGAGTTGAATCACATGCAGTTTTTGGTCCTACCAGCAAGAGTTGTTTTCTGGTAAGGAAAGTCACTATTGTGCTCCCTTTGCCATTCACAGTGCAAATAGCACTCGCGTCTTTTTCCAGCAAGTACAGTGTATTAGTCTGAAGAGGAGCTACTGTTCTTGTCAGTTTCCTAAGCAGAGTTGAACTAGATATGGCCCCTGTGTGTAGGAAGCACAGTTCTTTTGTTCTGAGCAAGCTCACTGTTCGGACCCCATAGGAAACACAGTAGAGTAGAAGAGTGCTCTTTTCTCAAAAGCAGAGTGTGTTTCTTGTAAGGCTAGCTCGTGTTTGTTTCCCAGTCCTAAATGGAGTTGAGTCACATGCATTTTTTGGTCCTACGAGCAAGAGTAGTTTTCTTGTAAGAAGAGTCACTATTGGGCTCCCATTGCCATACACAGTACAAATAGCACTGGCGTCTGTTCCCAGCATGTACAGTGTATTGGACTGAAAAGGATCTAATGTTCTTGTCAGTTTCCTAAGCAGAATTGAACTAGATATGGCCGTGTATGTAGGAAGCACAGACCTTTTGTTCGGAGCAAGCTCTCTGTTCTGGCCCTATAGGAAACACAGTAGAGTAGAAGAGTGCTCTTTTCTCAAAAGCAGAGTGTGTTTCTTGTAAGGCGAGCTAGCGTTTGTTTCCCAGTCCTAAATGGAGTTGAATCACATGCAGTTTTTGGTCCTACCAGCAAGAGATGTTTTCTGGTAAGGAAAGTCACTATTGCGCTCCCTTTGCCATACAGAGTGCAAATAGCACCCGTGTCTATTTCCAGCAAGTACAGTGTATTGGACTGAAGAGGAGCTACTGTTCTTGTCAGTTTCCTAAGCAGAGTTGAACTAGATATGGCCCGTGTGTGGAGGAAGCACAGTTCTTTTGTTCTGAGCAAGCTCACTGTTCGGACCCCATAGGAAACACAGTAGAGTAAAAGAGTGCTCTTTTCTCAAAAACAGAGTGTGTTTCTTGTAAGGCGAGCTAGCGTTTGTTTCCCAGTCCTAAATGGAGTTGAATCACATGCAGTTTCTGGTACTACAAGCAAGAGTTGTTTTCTGGTAAGGAAAGTCACTATTGTGCTCTCATTGCCATACACAGTGCAAATAGCACTCGCATCTGTTCCCAGCAAATACAGTGTATTGGTCTGAAGAGGAGCTACTGTTCTTGTCAGGTTCCTAAGCAGAGTTGAACTACATATGTTCCGTGTGTGTAGGAAGCACAGTTCTTTTTTTCTGAGCAAGCTCTCTGTTTCGACCCCATAGGAAACACAGTAGAGTAGAAGAGTGCTCTTTTCTCAAAAGCAGAGTGTGTTTCTTGGAAGGCGAGCTAGCGTTTTTTTCCCGGTCCTAAATGGAATTGAGTCACATGCAGTTTTTTGCCCTATGAGCAAGAGTTGTTTTCTGGTAAGGAAAGTCACTATTGTGCTCTCATTGCCATACACAGTGCAATAGCACTCGCGTCTGTTCCCAGCAAATACAGTGTATTGGTCTGAAGAGGAGCTACTGTTCTTGTCAGGTTCCTAAGCAGAGTTTAACTAGATATGGCCCGTGTGTGTAGGAAGCACAGATCTTTTTTTCTGTGCAAGCCCTCTGTTTCGACCCCATAGGAAACACAGTAGAGTAGAAGAGTGCTTTTTTCTCTAAAGCAGAGTGTGTTTCTTGTAAGGCGAGCTAGCGTTTGTTTCCCAGTCCTAAATAGAGTTGAATCACATGCAGTTTCTGGTCCTACGAGCAAGAGTTGTTTTCTGGTAAGGAAAGTCACTATTGTGCTCCCATTGCCATACACAGTGCAAATAGCACTCCCGTCTGTTCCCCTGCAAGTACAGTGTATTGGACTAAAGAGGAGCTACTGTTCTTCTCAGTTTCCTAAGCAGAGTTGAACTAGATATGGCCCGTGTGTCTAGGAAGCACAGTTTATTTGTTCTGAGCAAGCTCACTGTTCTGGCCCTATAGGAAACACAGTAGAGTAGAAGAGTGCTCTTTTCTCAAAAGCAGAGTGTGTTTCTTGTAAGGCCAGGTAGAGTTTGTTTCCCAGTCCTAAATGGAGTTGAGTCACATGCAGTTTTTTGTCCTATGAGCAAGAGTTGTTTTCTGGTAAGACGAGTCACTATTGTGCTCCAATTGCCATACACAGTGCGAATAGCACTCGCGTCTGTTCTCAGCAAGTACAGTGTATCAGACTGAAGAAGAGCTACTGTTCTTGTCAGTTTCCTAAGCAGAGTGGAACTAGATATGGCCCGTGTGTGTAGGAAGCACAGTTATTATGTTCTGAGCAAGCTCACTCTTCTGGCCCTGTAGGAAACACAGCAGAGTAGAAGAGTGTTCTTTTCTCTAAAGCAGAGTGTGTTTCTTGTAAGGCGAGCTTGCGTTTGATTCCCGGTCCTAAATGGAGTTGAGTCACATGCAGTTTTTGGTCCTATGATCAAGAGTTGTTTTCTGGTAAGAAGAGTCACTATTGCCCTCCAAATGCCATACACAGTGCAAATAGCACTCGCGTCTATTCCCAGAAAGTACAGTGTATTGGATTGAATAGGAGCTACTGTTCTTGTCAGTTTCCTAAGCAGAGTTGAACTAGATATGGTCCATTTGTGTAGGAAGCATAGTTCTTTGGTCTGAGCAAGCTCACTGTTTGGACCCCATAGGAAAGGCAGTAGAGTAGAAGCGTGCTCTTTTCTCAAAAGCAGAGTGTGTTTCTTGTAAGGCAAGCTAGCGTTTGTTTCCTAGTCCTAAATGGAGTTGAACCACATGCAGTTTGTGGTGCTACGAACAAGACTTGTTTTCTGATAAGGAAAGTCACTATTGCGCTCCCATTGCCATACACAGTGCAAATAGCACTCCCTTGTCTTCCCAGCAAGTACAGTGTATTGGACTGAAGAGGAGAGACTGCTCTTCTCAGTTTCCTAAGCAGGGTTGAACTAGATATGGCCCCAGTGTATGGAAGCGCAGTTCTTTTGTTCTGAGCAAGCTAATTGTTCTGGCACTATAGGAAACACAGAAGAGTAGAAGAGTGCTCTTTTCTCAAAAGCAGAGTGTGTTTCTTGTAAGTCGAGATGGAGTTTGTTTCCCAGTCCTAAATGGAGTTGAGTCACATGCAGTTTTTTGTCCTACGAGCCAGAGTTGTTTGCTGGTAAGACGAGTCACTATTGTGCTCCAATTGCCATACACAGTGCAAATAGCACTCGCGTCTGTTCTCAGCAAGTACAGTTTATCGGACTGAAGAGGAGCTACTGTTCTTGTCAATTTCCTAAGCAGAGTTGAACTAGATATGTCCTGTGTGTGTAGCAAGCACAGTTCTTATGTTCTGAGCAAGCTCACTGTTCTGGCCCTATAGGAAACACAGTAGAGTAGAAGAGTGCTCTTTTATCTAAAGCAGAGTGTTTTTTTCGTAAGGCGAGCTCGCGTTTGTTTCCCAGTCCTAAATGGAGTTGAATCACATGCAGTTTTTGGTCCTACGAGCAAGAGTTGTTTTATGGTAAGAAGACTCACTATGCGCTCCAAATGCCATACACAGTGCAAATAGCACTCGCGTATGTTCCCAGCAAGTACAGTGTATTGGACTGAATAGGAGCTACTGTTCTTGTCAGTTTCCTAAGCAGAGTTGAACTAGATATGGTCGATGTGTGTAGGAAGCACAGTTCTTTTGTTCTGAGCAAGCTCACTCTTTGGACCACATAGGAAACACAGTAGAGTAAAAGAGTGCTCTTTTATCAAAAGCAGAGTATGTTTCCTGTAAGGCGAGCTAGCGTTTGTTTCCCACACCTAAATGGAGTTGAATCACATGCAGTTTCTGGTCCTATGAGCAAGAGATGTTTTCTGGTAAGGAAAGTCACTATTGCGCTCCCATTGCCATACACAGTGCAAATAGCACTCCTGTCTGTTCGCAGCAAGTACAGTGTATTGGATAGAAGAGGATCTACTGTTCTTGTCAGGTTCCTAAGCAGACTTGAACTAGATATGGCCCTGTGTGTAGGAAGTAAAGTTTTTTTGTTCTGAGCAAGCTCACTGTTCAGACCCCATAGGAAACACAGTAGAGTAGAAGAGTGCTCTTTTCTCAAAAGCAGAGTGTGTTTCTTGTATGGCGAGCTAGCGTTTGTTTCCCAGTCCAAAATGGAGTTGAAAAACATGCAGTTTCTGGTCCTACAAGCAAGAGTTGTTTTCTGGTAAGGAAAGTCACTATTGCGCTCCCTTTGCCATACACAGTGCAAATAGCCCTCCCGTCTGTTCCCAGTAAGTACAGTGTATTGGACTGAAAAGGAGCTACCGTTCTGCTCAGTTTCCTAAGCAGAGTTGAACTAGATATGGTCCGTGTGTGTAGGAAGCACAGTTCTTTTGTTCTGAGTAAGCTCATTGTTCTGGCCCTATAGGAAACACAATTGAGTAGAAGAGTGCTCTTTTCTCAAAAGCAGAGTGTGTTTCTTGGAAGGCTAGCTCGTGTTTGTTTCCCAGTCCTAAATGGAGTTGAGTCACATGCAGTTTTTTGTCCTACTAGCAAGAGTTGTTTTCTGGTAAGACGAGTCACTATTGTGCCCCATTGCCATACACAGTGCAA
The DNA here is from genome assembly GCF_949786415.1 of Peromyscus eremicus. Classification (NCBI taxonomy): domain Eukaryota; kingdom Metazoa; phylum Chordata; class Mammalia; order Rodentia; family Cricetidae; genus Peromyscus; species Peromyscus eremicus. The sequence goes on along the minus strand of NW_026736815.1, from coordinate 43,725 downwards.
ATAGCACTCGCGTCTGTTCTCAGCAAGTAAAGTGTATCGGACTGAAGAGGAGCTACTGTTCTTGTCAGTTTCCTAAGCAGAGTTGAACTACATATGGTTCATGTGTGTAGGAAGCACAGTTCTTTTGTTCTGAGCAAGATCACTGTTTGGACCCCATAGGAAACACAGTAGAGTAGAAAGTGCTCTTTTCTCTAAAGCAGACTGTGTTTCTTGTAAGGCGAGCTAGTGTTTGTTTCCCAGTCCTAAATGGAGTTGAATCACATGCAGTTTCTAATCCTACAAGCAAGAGTTGTTTTATCTTAAAAATAGTCACTATTGCGCTGCCATTGCCATACACAGGACAAATAGCACTGGCGTCTGTTCCGAGCAAGTACGGTGTATTGGACTGAAGAGGATCTACTGTTCTTGTCAGGTTCCTAAGCAGAATTGAACTAGATATGGCCGTATGTGTAGGAAGCACAGATCTTTTGTTCTGAGCAAGCTCACTGTTTGGACACCATAGGAAACGCAGTAGAGTAGATGAGTGCTCTTTTCTCAAAAGCAGAGTGTGTTTCTTGTACGGCAAGCTAGCGTTTGTTTCCCAGTCCTAAATGGAGTTGAATCACATGCAGTTTCTGGTCCTATGAGCAAGAGTTTTTTTCTGGTAATAAGAGTCACTATTGCGCTCCCACTGCCATACACAGTGCATATAGCACTGGTGTCTGTCCCAGCATGTACAGAGTATTGGACTGAAGAGGATCTACTGTTCTTCTCAGTTTCCTAAGCAGTGTTGAACTAGATATGGCCGCGTGTGTAGGAAGCACAGTTCTTTTGTTCTGAGCAAGCTCACTGTTCGGTCCCCATAGGAAACACAGTAGAGTAGAAGAGTTCTCTTTTCTCAAAAGCAGGGTGTGTTTCATGTGAGGCGAGCTAGCATTTGTTGCCCAGTCCTAAATGGAGTTGAATTTCATGCAGTTTCTGGTCCTACGAGCAAGAATTGTTTTCTAGTAAGGAAAGTCACTATTGCGCTCCCATTGCCATACACAGTGCAAATAGCACTCGCGTCTGTTCCCAGCAAGTACAGTGTATTGGACTGAAGAGGATCTACTGTTCTTGTCAGTTTCCTAAGCAGTGTTGAACTAGATATGGCTGTTTGTGTAGGAATCACAGTTCTTTTGTTCTGAGCAAGCTCACTGTTCGGACCCCATAGGATACACAGTAGAGTAGAAGAGTTCTCTTTTCTCAAAAGCAGGGTGTGTTTCATGTGAGGCGAGCTAGCATTTGTTGCCCAGTCCTAAATGGAGTTGAATTACATGCAGTTTCTGGTCCTACGAGCAAGAATTGTTTTCTAGTAAGGAAAGTCACTATTGCGCTCCCATTGCCGTACACAGTGCAAATAGCACTCGCGTCTGTTCCCAGCAAGTACAGTGTATCGGACTGAAGAGGAGCTACTGGTTTTGTCAGTTTCCTAAGCAGAATTGAGCTAGGTATGGCCGTGTGTGTAGGAAGCATAGTTCTTTTGTTCAGAGCAAGCTCACTGTTCGGACCCCATAGGAAACACAATAGAGTAGAAGAGTGCTCTTTTCTCAAAAGCAGAGTGTGTTTCTTGTACGGCAAGCTAGCGTTTGTTTCCCAGTCCTAAATAGAGTTGAATCACATGCAGTTTCTGGTCCTATGAGCAAGAGTTGTTTTCTGGTAAGGAAAGTCACTATTGTGCTCCCATTGCCATACACAGTGCAAATAGCACTCGCATCTGTTCCCAGCAAGTACAGTGTATCAGACTGAAGAGGAGCTACTGTTCTTGTCAGTTTCCTAAGCAGAGTTGAACTAGATATGGCCCGTGCGTGTAGGAAGCACAGTTATAATTTTCTGAGCAAGCTCACTGTTCTGGCCCTGTAGGAAACAGAGTAGAGGAGAAGAGTGCTCTTTTCTCTAAAGCAGAGTGTGTTTCTTGTAAGGCGAGCTCACGTTTGATTTTCAGTCCTAAATGGAATTGAGTAACATGCAGTTTTTGGTCCTATGAGCAAGAGTTGTTTTCTGGTAAGAAGAGTCACTATTGCGCCCCAAATGCCATACACAGTGCAAATAGCACTCGCGTCTGTTCCCAGCAAATACAGTGTATTGGACTGAAGAGGAGCTACTGTTCTTCTCAGTTTCCTAAGCAGAGATGAACTAGATATGGTCCATGTGTGTAGGAAGCACAGATCTTTTGTTCTGAGCAAGCTCACTGTTTGGACACCATAGGAAATGCAGTATAGTAGATGAGTGCTCTTTTCTCAAAAACAGAGTGTGTTTCTTGTAAGGCGAGCTAGCGTTTGTTTTGTAGTTCTAAATGGAGTTGAATCACATGCAGTTTGTAGTCTTACGAGCAAGAGTGGTTTTCTGGTAAGAAGAGTCAATATTGCGCTCCCATTGTCATACACAGGGCAAATAGCACTTGGGTCTGTTCCCAGCAAGTACAGTGTATTGGACTGAAGAGGAGCTACTGTTCTTGTCAGTTTCCTAAGCAGAGTTGAACCAGATACAGCCCGTGTGTGTAGGAAGCACAGGTCTTTTGTTCTGAGCAAGCTCACTGTTCTGGCCCTATAGGAAACACAGTAGAGTAGAAGAGTGCTCTTTTCTCAAAAGCAGAGTGTGTTTCTTTTAAGGATAGCTAATGTTTGTTTCCCAGTCCTAAATGGAGTTGAGTCACATGCAGTTTTTGGTCCTACGAGCAAGAGTTGTTTTCTGGTAAGAAGAGTCACTATTGGGCTCCCATTGCCATACACAGTACAAATAGCACTCGCGTCTGTTCCCAGCATGTACTGTGTATTAGTCTGAAGAGGAGCTATTGTTCTTGTCAGTTTCCTAAGCAGAGTTGAACTAGATATGGCCCGTGTGTGTAGGAAGCACAGTTCTTTTGTTCTGAGCAAGCTCACTGTTCGGACCCCATGGGAAACACAGTAGAGTAGAAGAGTGCTCTTTTCTCAAAAGCAGAGTGTGTTTCTTGTAAGGCGAGCTAGCGTTTGTTTCCCAGTCCTAAATGGAGTTGAGTCACATGCAGTTTCTGGTCCTACGCGCAAGAGTTGTTTTCTGGTAAGGAAAGACATTATTGTGCTCCCATTGCCATACATAGTGCAAATAGCACTCGCGTCTGTTCCCAGCAAGGACAGTGTATTGGACTGAAGAGGAGCTACTGTTCTTGTCAGTTTCCTAAGCAGAGTTGAACTAGATATGGCCCGTGTGTGTAGGAAGCACAGTTCTTTTGTTCTGAGCAAGCTCAATGTTCGGACACCATAGGAAACACTGTAGATTAGAAGAGTGCTCTTTTCTCAAAAGCTGAGTGTGTTTCTTGAAAGGCAAGCTAGTGTTTGTTTCCCAGTCAGAAATGGAATTGAATCCCGTGCAGTTTCTGGTCCTACTAGCAAGAGTTGTTTTCTGGTAATAAGAGTCACTATTGCGCTCCCACCGCCATACACAGTGCATATAGCACTGGCGTCTGTCCCAGCATGTACAGAGTATTGGACTGAAGAGGATCTACTGTTCTTGTCAGTTTCCTAAGCAGTGTTGAACTAGATATGGCCGTGTGAGTAGGAAGCACAGTTCTTTTGTTCTGAGCAAGCTCACTGTTCGGTCCCCATAGGAAACACAGTAGAGTAGAAGAGTTCTCTTTTCTCAAAAGCAGGGTGTGTTTCATGTGAGGCGAGCTAGCATTTGTTGCCCACTCCTAAATGGAGTTGAATTACATGCAGTTTCTGGTCCTACGAGCAAGAATTGTTTTCTAGTAAAGAAAGTCACTATTGCGCTCCCATTGCCATACACAGTGCAAATAGCACTCGCGTCTGTTCCCAGCAAGTACAGTGTATCGGACTGAAGAGGAGCTACTGGTTTTGTCAGTTTCCCTAGCAGAATTGAGCTAGGTATGGCCGTGTGTGTAGGAAGCACAGTTCTTTTGTTCAGAGCAAGCTCACTGTTCGGACCCCATAGGAAACACAATAGAGTTCAAGAGTGCTCTTTTCTCAAAAGCAGAGTGTGTTTCTTGTACGGCAAGCTAGCGTTTGTTTCCCAGTCCTAAATAGAGTTGAATCACATGCAGTTTCTGGTCCTATGAGCAAGAGTAGTTTTCTGGTAAGGAAAGTCACTATTGTGCTCCCATTGCCATACACAGTGCAAATAGCACTCGCATCTGTTCCCAGCAAGTACAGTGTATCAGACTGAAGAGGAGCTACTGTTCTTGTCAGTTTCCTAAGCAGAGTTGAACTAGATATGGCCCGTGTGTGTAGGAAGCACAGTTATAATTTTCTGAGCAAGCTCACTGTTCTGGTCCTGTAGGAAACAGAGTAGAGGAGAAGAGTGCTCTTTTCTCTAAAGCAGAGTGTGTTTCTTGTAAGGCGAGCTCGCGTTTGATTTTCAGTCCTAAATGGAATTGAGTAACATGCAGTTTTTGGTCCTATGAGCAAGAGTTGTTTTCTGGTAAGAAGAGTCACTATTGCGCCCCAAATGCCATACACAGTGCAAATAGCACTCGCGTCTGTTCCCAGCAAATACAGTGTATTGGACTGAAGAGGAGCTACTGTTCTTCTCAGTTTCCTAAGCAGAGATGAACTAGATATGGTCCATGTGTGTAGGAAGCACAGATCTTTTGTTCTGAGCAAGCTCACTGTTTGGACACCATAGGAAATGCAGTATAGTAGATGAGTGCTCTTTTCTCAAAAACAGAGTGTGTTTCTTGTAAGGCGAGCTAGCGTTTGTTTTGTAGTCCTAAATGGAGTTGAATCACATGCAGTTTGTGGTCCTACGAGCAAGAGTGGTTTTCTGGTAAGAAGAGTCAATATTGCGCTCCCATTGTCATACACAGGGCAAATAGCACTTGCGTCTGTTCCCAGCAAGTACAGTGTATTGGACTGAAGAGGAGCTACTGTTCTTGTCAGTTTCCTAAGCAGAGTTGAACCAGATACGGCCCGTGTGTGTAGGAAGCACAGGTCTTTTGTTCTGAGCAAGCTCACTGTTCTGGCCCTATAGGAAACACAGTAGAGTAGAAGAGTGCTCTTTTCTCAAAAGCAGAGTGTGTTTCTTTTAAGGCTAGCTAATGTTTGTTTCCCAGTCCTATATGGAGTTGAGTCACATGCAGTTTTTGGTCCTACGAGCAAGAGTTGTTTTCTGGTAAGAAGAGTCACTATTGGGCTCCCATTGCCATACACAGTACAAATAGCACTCGCGTCTGTTCCCAGCATGTACTGTGTATTAGTCTGAAGAGGAGCTATTGTTCTTGTCAGTTTCCTAAGCAGAGTTGAACTAGATATGGCCCGTATGTGTAGGAAGCACAGTTCTTTTGTTCTGAGCAAGCTCACTGTTCGGACCCCATGGAAAACACAGCAGAGTAGAAGAGTGCTCTTTTCTCAAAAGCAGAGTGTGTTTCTTGTAAGGCGAGCTAGCGTTTGTTTCCCAGTCCTAAATGGAGTTGAGTCACATGCAGTTTCTGGTGCTACGAGCAAGAGTTGTTTTCTGGTAAGGAAAGACATTATTGTGCTCCCATTGCCATACATAGTGCAAATAGCACTCGCGTCTGTTCCCAGCAAGGACAGTGTATTGGACTGAAGAGGAGCTACTGTTCTTGTCAGTTTCCTAAGCAGAGTTGAACTAGATATGGCCCGTGTGTGTAGGAAGCACAGTTCTTTTGTTCTGAGCAAGCTCACTGTTCGGACACCATAGGAAACACTGTAGATTAGAAGAGTGCTCTTTTCTCAAAAGCAGAGTGTGTTTCTTGAAAGGCAAGCTAGTGTTTGTTTCCCAGTCAGAAATGGAATTGAATCCCGTGCAGTTTCTGTTCCTACTAGCAAGAGTTGTTTTCTGGTAATAAGAGTCACTATTGCGCTCCCACTGCCATACACAGTGCATATAGCACTGGCGTCTGTCCCAGCATGTACAGAGTATTGGACTGAAGAGGATCTACTGTTCTTTTCAGTTTCCTAAGCAGTGTTGAACTAGATATGGCCGTGTGTGTAGGAAGCACAGTTCTTTTGTTCTGAGCAAGCTCACTGTTCGGTCCCCATAGGAAACACAGTAGAGTAGAAGAGTTCTCTTTTCTCAAAAGCAGGGTGTGTTTCATTGAGGCGAGCTAGCATTTGTTGCCCAGTCCTAAATGGAGTTGAATTACATGCAGTTTCTGGTCCTACGAGCAAGAACTGTTTTCTTGTAAGGAAAGTCACTATTGCGCTCCCATTGCCATACACAGTGCAAATAGCACTCGCGTCTGTCCCCAGCAAGTACAGTGTATCGGACTGAAGAGGAGCTACTGTTTTTGTCAGTTTTCTAAGCAGAATTGAGCTAGGTATGGCCGTGTGTGTAGGAAGCACAGTTCTTTTGTTCAGAGCAAGCTCACTGTTCGGACCCCATTGGAAACACAATAGAGTAGAAGAGTGCTCTTTTCTCAAAAGCAGAGTGTGTTTCTTGTACGGCAAGCTAGCGTTTGTTTCCCAGTCCTAAATAGAGTTGAATCACATGCAGTTTCTGGTCCTACGAGCAAGAGTTGTTTTCTGGTAAGGAAAGTCACTATTGTGCTCCCATTGCCATACACAGTGCAAATAGCACTCGCATCTGTTCCCAGCAAGTACAGTGTATCAGACTGAAGAGGAGCTACTGTTCTTGTCAGTTTCCTAAGCAGAGTTGAACTAGATATGGCCCGTGTGTGTAGGAAGCACAGTTATAATGTTCTGAGCAAGCTCACTGTTCTGGCCCTGTAGGAAACAGAGTAGAGGAGAAGAGTGCTCTTTTATTTAAAGCAGAGTGTGTTTCTTGTAAGGCGAGCTCGCGTTTGATTTTCAGTCCTAAATGGAATTGAGTCACATGCAGTTTTTGGTCCTATGAGCAAGAGTTGTTTTCTGGTAAGAAGAGTCACTATTGCGCCCCAAATGCCATACACAGTGCAAATAGCACTCGCGTCTGTTCCCAGCAAGTACAGTGTATTGGACTGAAGAGGAGCTACTGTTCTTCTCAGTTTCCTAAGCAGAGTTGAACTAGATATGGTCCATGTGTGTAGGAAGCACAGATCTTTTGTTCTGAGCAAGCTCACTGTTTGGACACCATAGGAAACGCAGTAGAGTAGATGAATGCTCTTTTCTCAAAAACAAAGTGTGTTTCTTGTAAGGTGAGCTAGCGTTTGTTTTGTAGTCCTAAATGGAGTTGAATCACATGCAGTTTGTGGTCCTACGAGCAAGCGTGGTTTTCTGGTAAGAAGAGTCAATATTGCGCTCCCATTGTCATACACAGGACAAATAGCACTGGCGTCGGTTCTCAGCATGTACAGTGTATTGCACTGAAGAGAATCTACTGTTCTTGTCAGGTTCCTAAGCAGAATTGAACTAGATATGGCCATGTGTGTAGGAAGCACAGTTCTTTTGTTCTGAGCAAGCTCACTGTTCGGACTCCATAGGAAACAATATAGAGTAGAAGAGTGCTCTTTTCTCAAAAGCAGATGTGTGTTTCTTGTAAGGCGAGCTAGCATTTGTTTCCCAGTCCTAAATGGATTTGAATCACATGCAGTTTCTGGTCCTACGAGCAAGAGTTGTTTTCTGGTAAGGAAAGTCACTATTGTGCTCCCTTTGCCATACACAGTGCTAATAGCACTTGCGTCTGTTCCCAGCAAGTACAGTGTATTGGACTGAAGAGGATCTACTGTTCTTGTCAGTTTCCTAAGCAGAGTTGAACCAGATACGGCCCGTGTGTGTAGGAAGCACAGGTCTTTTGTTCTGAGCAAGCTCACTGTTCTGGCCCTATAGGAAACACAGTAGAGTAGAAGAGTGCTCTTTTCTCAAAAGCAGAGTGTGTTTCTTGTAAGGCTAACTAACGTTTGTTTCCAGGTCCTAAATGGAGTTGAGTCACATGCAGTTTTTGGTCCTACGAGCAAGAGCAGTTTTCTGGTAAGAAGAGTCACTATTGGGCTCCCATTGCCATACACAGTACAAATAGCACTCGCGTCTGTTCCCAGCATGTACAGTGTATTGGACTGAAAAGGATCTATTGTTCTCGTCAGTTTCCTAAGCAGAATTGAACTAGATATGGCCGTGTATGTAGGAAGCACAGTTCTTTTGTTCTGAGCAAGCTCTCTGTACTGGCCCTATAGGAAACGCAGTAGAGTAGAAGAGTGCTCTTTTCTCAAAAGCAGAGTGTGTTTCTTGTAAGGCGAGCTAGCGTTTGTTTCCCAGTCCTAAATGGAGTTGAATAACATGCAGTTTTTGGTCCTACGAGCAAGAGTTGTTTTCTGGTAAGGAAAGTCACTATTGTGCTCCCATTGCCATACATAGTGGAAATAGCTCTCGCGTCCGTTCCCACCAAGTACAGTGTATTGGACTGAAGAGGAGCTACTGTTCTTGTCAGTTTCCTAAGCTGAATTGAACTAGATATGGCCGTGTGTGTAGGAAGCACACTTCTTTTGTGTTGTGCAAGCTTACTGTTCTGGCCCTATAGGAAACACAGTAGAGTAGAAGAGTGCTCTTTTCTCAAAAGCAGAGTGTGTTTCTTGTAAGGCAAGCTAGCATTTATTTCCCAGTTCTAAATGGAGTTGAATCACATGCAGTTTTTGGTCCTATGAGCAAGAGTTTATTTCTGGTAAGGAAAGTCACTATTGTGCTCCCATTGCCATACACAGTGCAAATAGCACTCGCGTCTGTTCCCAGCAAGTACAGTGTATTGGACTGAAGAGGAGCTACTGTTCTTGTCAGTTTCCTAAGCAGTGTTGAACTAGATATGACACGTGTGTGTAGGAAGCACAGTTCTTCTTTTCTGGGCAAGCTCACTGTTCAGACCCCATAGGAAACACAGTAGAGTAGGAGAGTGCTCTTTTCCAAAAGCAGAGATTGTTTCTTGTAAGGTGAGCTAGCGTTTGTTTCCCAGTCCTAAATGGAGTTGAATCACATGCAGTTTCTGGTCCTACGAGCAAGATTTGTTTTCTTGTAATAAGAGTCACTATTGCGCTCCCATTGTCATACACAGGGCAAATAGCACTCGCGTCTGTTCCCAGCATGCACAGTGTATTGGACTGAAAAGGATCTATTGTTCTTGTCAGTTTCCTAAGCAAAATTGAACTAGATATGTCCCTGTATGTACGAAGCACAGTTATTTTGTTCTGAGCAAGCTCTCTGTTCTGGCCCTATAGGAAACACAGTAGAGTAGAAGAGTGCTCTTTTCTCAAAAGCAGAGTGTGTTTCTTGTAAGGCCAGCTAGTGTTCTTTTCCCAGTCCTATATGGAGTTGAATCACATGCAGTTTCTGGTCCTACGAGCAAGAGTTGTTTTCTGGTAAGAAGTGTCACTATTGCGCTCCCATTGTAATACACAGGGCAAATAGCACTCGCGTCTGTTCCCAGCATTTACAGTGTATTGGACTGAAAAGGATCTATTGTTCTCGTCAGTTTCCTAAGCAGAATTGAACTAGATATGGCCCTGTATGTAGGAAGCAGAGTTCTTTTGTTCTGAGCAAGCTCTCTGTTCTGGCCCTATAGGAAACACAGTAGAGTAGAAGAGTGCTCTTTTCTCAAAAGCAGAGTGTGTTTCTTGTAAGGCGAGCTAGCGTTTGTTTCCCAGTCCTAAATGGAGTTGAATCACATGCAGTTTTTGGTCCTACCAGCAAGAGTTGTTTTCTAGTAAGGAAAGTCACTATTGCGCTCCCTTTGTCATACACAGTGCAAATAGCTCACGCGTCTATTTCCAGCAAGTACAGTGTATTGGACTGAAGAGGAGCTACTGTTCTTGTCAGTTTCCTAAGCAGAGTTGAACTGGATATGGCACGTGTGTGTAGGAAGCACAGTTCTTCTTTTCTGAGCAAGCTCACTGTTCGGACCCCATAGGAAATACAGTAGAGTAGGAGAGTGCTCTTTTCTCAAAAGCAGAGTGTGTTTCTTGTAAGGTGAGCTAGCGTTTGTTTCCCAGTCCTAAATGGAGTTGAATCACATGCAGTTTCTGATCCTAGGAGCAAGAGTTGTTTTCTTGTAAGAAGAGTCACTATTGCGCTCCCATTGTCATACACAGGGCAAATAGCACTGGCATTGCTTCCCAGCAAGTACAGTGTATTGGACTGAAGAGGAGCTACTGTTCTTGTCAGTTTACTAAGCAGAATTGAACTAGATATGGCCATGTGTGTAGATAGCACAGTTCTTTTGTTCTGAGCAAGCTCACTGTTTGGACCCCATAGGAAACACAGTAGAGTAGAAGAGTGCTCTTTTCTCAAAAGCAGGGTGTCTTTATTGAAAGGCGAGCTAGTGTTTGTTTCCCAGTCAGAAATGGAATTGAATCCCGTGCAGTTTCTAGTCCAACGAGCAAGAGTTTTTTTTTTGTAAGAAGAGTCACTATTGCGCTCCCATTGCCATACACAGTGCAAATAGCACTCGCGTCTGTTTCCTGTATGTACAGAGTATTGGACTGAAAGGGAGCTACTTTTCTTGTCAGTTTCCAAAACAGAGTTGAACTAGATACGGCCCCTGTGTGTAGGAAGCACAGTTCTTTTGTTCTGAGCAAGTTCACTGTTCTGGCCCTATAGGAAACACAGTAGAGTAGAAGAGTGCTCTTTTCTTAAAAGCAGAGTGTGTTTCTTGTAAGGCGAGCTAGCGTTTCTTTCCCAGTCCTAAATGGAGTTGAGTCACATGCAGTTTCTGGTCCTACGAGCAAGAGTTGTTTTCTGGTAAGAAGAGTCACTATTGCGCTCCCATTGTCATACACAGGGCAAATAGCACTGGGGTCTGTTCCCAGCATGTGCAGTGTATTTGACTGAAGAGGGTATACTGTTCTTGTCTGTTTCCTAAGCTGAATTGAACTAGATATGGCCATGTGTGTAGGAAGCACACTTCTTTTGTTCTGTGCAAGCTTACTGTTCTGGCCCTCTAGGAAACACAGTAGAGTAGAAGAGTGCTCTTTTCTCAAAAGCAGAGTGTGTTTCTTGTAAGGCGAGCTAGCATTTATTTCCCAGTTCTAAATGGAGTTGAATCACATGCAGTTTTTTTTCCTATGAGCAAGAGATGTTTTCTGGTAAGGAATGTCACTATTGTGCTTTCATTGCCATACACAGTGCAAAGAGCACTCGCGTCTGTTCCCAGCAAGTACAGTGTATTGGACTGAAGAGGAGCTACTGTTCTTGTCAGTTTTCTAAGCAGAGTTGAACTAGATATGGCCCGTGTGTGTAGGAAGCACAGTTCTCTTGTTCTGATCAAGCTCACTGTTCGGACAACATAGGAAACACAGTAGAGTAGAAGAGTGCTCTTTTCTCAAAAGCAGAGTGTGTTTCTTGTAAGGCCAGCTAGTGTTTTTTTCCCAGTCCTTTATGGAGTGGAATCACATGCAGTTTCTGGTCCTACGAACAAGACTTGTTTTCTGGTAAGAAGAGTCACTATTGCGCTCCCATTGTCATACACAGGGCAAATAGCACTCGCGTCTGTTCCCAGCATGTACAGTGTATTGGACTGAAAAGGATCTATTTTCTTGTCAGATTCCTAAGCAGAATTGAACTAGATATGGCCCTGTAGGTAGGATGCACACTTCTTTTGTTCTGAGCAATCTCTCTGTTCTGGCCTTCTAGGAAACACAGTAGAGTAGAAGAGTGCTCTTTTCTCAAAAGCAGAGTGTGTTTCTTGAAAGGCGAGCTAGCGTTTGTTTCCCAGTCCTAAATGGAGTTGAATCACATGCAGTTTCTGGTCCTACGAGCAAGAGTTTATTTCTGGTAACGAAAGTCACTATTGTGCTCCCATTGCCATCCACAGTGCAAATAGCACTGGCGTCTGTTCCCAGCATGTACAGTGTATTGGACTGAAGAGTTTCCACTGTTCTTGTCAGTTTCCTAAGAAGAATTGAACTAGATATGGCCCGTGTGTGTAGGAAGCACAGTTCTTTTTTTCTGAGCAAGCTCACTGTCCTGGCCCTATAGGAAACACAGTAGAGTAGAAGAGTGCTCTTTTCTCAAAAGCAGAGTGTGTTTCTTGTAAGGCTAGCTAGCGTTTGTTTCCCAGTCCTAAATGGAGTTGAGTCACATGCAGTTTTTGGTCCTACGAGCAAGAGTAGTTTTCTCGTAAGAAGAGTCACTATTGGGCTCCCATTGCCATACACAGTACAAATAGCACTGGCGTCTGTTCCCAGCATGTACAGTGTATTGGACTGAAAAGGATCTATTGTTCTTTGTCAGTTTCCTAAGAGGATTGAACTAGATATGGCCGTGTATGTAGGAAGCACAGTTCTTTTGTTCTGAGCAAGCTCTCTGTTCAGGCCCTATGGGAAACACAGTAGAGTAGAAGAGTGCTCTTTTCTCAAAAGCAGAGTGTGTTTCTTGTAAGGCGAGCTAGCGTTTGTTTCCCAGTCCTAAATGGAGTTGAATCACATGCAGTTTTTGGTCCTACCAGCAAGAGTTGTTTTCTGGTAAGGAAAGTCACTATTGTGCTCCCTTTGCCATTCACAGTGCAAATAGCACTCGCGTCTTTTTCCAGCAAGTACAGTGTATTAGTCTGAAGAGGAGCTACTGTTCTTGTCAGTTTCCTAAGCAGAGTTGAACTAGATATGGCCCCTGTGTGTAGGAAGCACAGTTCTTTTGTTCTGAGCAAGCTCACTGTTCGGACCCCATAGGAAACACAGTAGAGTAGAAGAGTGCTCTTTTCTCAAAAGCAGAGTGTGTTTCTTGTAAGGTGAGCTAGCGTTTGTTTCCCAGTCCTAAATGGAGTTGAATCACATGCAGTTTCTGGTCCTACGAGCAAGAGTTGTTTTCTGGTAAGGATAGTCACTATTGCGCTCCCATTGCCATACATAGTGCAAAGAGCACTCGCGTCTGTTCCCAGCATGTGCAGTGTATTGGACTGAAAAGGATCTATTGTTCCTGTCAGTTTACTAAGCAGAATTGAACTAGATATGGCCGGTGAGTGTAGGAAGCACAGTTCTTTTGTTCTGAGCAAGCTCTCTGTTCTGGCCCTATAGGAAACACAGTAGAGTAGAAGAGTGCTCTTTTCTCAAAAGTAGAGTGTGTTTCTTGTAAAGCGAGCTAGCGTTGGTTTCCCAGTCCTAAATGGAGTTGAATCACATGCAGTTTCTGGTCCTACGAGCAAGAGTTGTTTTCTGGTAAGGAAAGTCACTATTGCGCTCCCTTTGCCATACACAGTGCAAATAGCACTCGTTTCTGTTTCCAGCAAGTACAGTGTATTGGACTGAAGAGGAGCTACTGTTCTTTTCAGTTTCCTAAGCAGAGTTGAACTAGATATGGCCCGTGTGTATAGGAAGCACAGTTCTTTTGTACTGATCAAGCTCACTGTTCGGACCCCATAGGAAAAACAGTAGAGTAGAAGAGTGCTCTTTTCTCAAAAGCAGAGTGTGTTTCTTGTAAGGCCAGCTAGTGTTTTTTTCCAAGTCCTATATGGAGTTGAATCACATGCAGTTTCTGGTCCTACGAGCAAGAGTTGTTTTCTGGTAAGAAGAGTCACTATTGCACTCCCATTGTCATACACAGGGCAAATAGCACTCGCGTCTCTTCCCAGCATGTACAGTGTATTGGACTGAAAAGGATCTATTTTCTTGTCAGTTTCCTAAGCAGAATTGAACTAGATAAGGCCCTGTATGTAGGAAGCACAGTTCTTTTGTTCTGAGCAAGCTCTCTGTTCAGGCCCTATAGGAAACACAGTAGAGTAGAAGAGTGCTCTTTTCTCAAAAGCAGAGTGTGTTTCTTGTAAGGCGAGCTAGCGTTTGTTTCCCAGTCCTAAATGGAGTTGAATCACATGCAGTTTTTGGTCCTACCAGCAAGAGTTGTTTTCTGGTAAGGAAAGTCACTATTGCGCTCCCTTTGCCATACACAGTGCAAATAGCCCTCGCGTCTTTTTCCAGCAAGTACAGTGTATTAGTCTGAAGAGGAGCTACTGTTCTTGTCAGTTTCCTAAGCAGAGTTGAACTAGACATGGCCCGTGTGTGTAGGAAGCACAGTTCTTTTGTTCTGAGCAAGCTCACTGTTCGGACCCCATAGGAAACACAGTAGAGAAGAAGAGTGCTCTTTTCTCAAAAGCAGAGTGTGTTTCTTGTTAGGTGAGCTAACGTTTGTTTCCCATTCCTAAATGGAGTTGAATCACATGCAGTTTCTGGTCCTACGAGCAAGAGTTGTTTTCTGGTAATGAAAGTCACTATTGTGCTCCCATAGCCATACATAGTGCAAATAGCACTCGCGTCTGTTCCCAGCATGTGCAGTGTATTGGACTGAAAAGGATCTATTGTTCTTGTCAGTTTCCTAAGTAGAATTGAACTAGATATGGCCGTGTATGTAGGAAGCACAGTTCTTTTGTTCTGAGCAAGCTCTCTGTTCTGGCCCTATAGGAAACACAGTAGTGTAGAAGAGTGCTCTTTTCTCAAAAGCAGAGTGTGTTTCTTGTAAGGCGAGCTAGCGTTAGTTTCCCAGTCCTAAATGGAGTTGAATCCCATGCAGTTTCTGGTCCTACGAGCAAAAGTTGTTTTCTGGTAAGGAAAGTCACTATTGTGCTCCCATTGCCATACACAGGGCAAATAGCACTGGCGTCTGTTCCCAGCATGTACAGTGTATTGGACTGAAGAGGTTCCACTGTTTTTGTCAGTTTCCTAAGAAGAATTGAACTAGATATGGCCCGTGTGTGTAGGAAGCACAGTTCTTTTGTTCTGAGCAAGCTCACTGTTCTGGCCCTATAGGAAAGGCAGTAGAGTAGAAGCGTGCTCTTTTCTCAAAAGCAGAGTGTGTTTCTTGTAAGGCAAGCTAGCGTTTGTTTCCTAGTCCTAAATGGAGTTGAACCACATGCAGTTTGTGGTGCTACGAACAAGACTTGTTTTCTGATAAGGAAAGTCACTATTGCGCTCCCATTGCCATACACAGTGCAAATAGCACTCCCTTGTCTTCCCAGCAAGTACAGTGTATTGGACTGAAGAGGAGAGACTGCTCTTCTCAGTTTCCTAAGCAGGGTTGAACTAGATATGGCCCCAGTGTATGGAAGCGCAGTTCTTTTGTTCTGAGCAAGCTCACTGTTCTGGCCCTATAGGAAACACAGAAGAGTAGAAGAGTGCTCTTTTCTCAAAAGCAGAGTGTGTTTCTTGTAAGTCGAGATAGAGTTTGTTTCCCAGTCCTAAATGGAGTTGAGTCACATGCAGTTTTTTGTCCTACGAGCAAGAGTTGTTTTCTGGTAAGACGAGTCACTATTGTGCTCCAATTGCCATACACAGTGCAAATAGCACTCGTGTCTGTTCTCAGCAAGTACAGTTTATCGGACTGAAGAGGAGCTACTGTTCTTGTCAATTTCCTAAGCAGAGTTGAACTAGATATGTCCCGTGTGTGTAGGAAGCACAGTTCTTATGTTCTGAGCAAGCTCACTGTTCTGGCCCTATAGGAAACACAGTAGAGTAGAAGAGTGCTCTTTTATCTAAAGCAGAGTGTTTTTTTCGTAAGGCGAGCTCGCGTTTGTTTCCCAGTCCTAAATGGAGTTGAATCACATGCAGTTTTTGGTCCTACGAGCAAGAGTTGTTTTATGGTAAGAAGACTCACTATGTGCTCCAAATGCCATACACAGTGCAAATAGCACTCGCGTCTGTTCCCAGCAAGTACAGTGTATTGGACTGAATAGGAGCTACTGTTCTTGTCAGTTTCCTAAGCAGAGTTGAACTAGATATGGTCGATGTGTGTAGGAAGCACAGTTCTTTTGTTCTGAGCAAGCTCACTCTTTGGACCACATAGGAAACACAGTAGAGTAAAAGAGTGCTCTTTTATCAAAAGCAGAGTATGTTTCCTGTAAGGTGAGCTAGCGTTTGTTTCCCACACCTAAATGGAGTTGAATCACATGCAGTTTCTGGTCCTATGAGCAAGAGATGTTTTCTGGTAAGGAAAGTCACTATTGCGCTCCCATTGCCAAACACAGTGCAAATAGCACTCCTGTCTGTTCGCAGCAAGTACAGTGTATTGGATAGAAGAGGATCTACTGTTCTTGTCAGGTTCCTAAGCAGACTTGAACTAGATATGGCCCTGTGTGTAGGAAGCAAAGTTTTTTTGTTCTGAGCAAGCTCACTGTTCAGACCCCATAGGAAACACAGTAGAGTAGAAGAGTGCTCTTTTCTAAAAGCAGAGTGTGTTTCTTGTATGGCGAGCTAGCGTTTGTTTCCCAGTCCAAAATGGAGTTGAAAAACATGCAGTTTCTGGTCCTACGAGCAAGAGTTGTTTTCTGGTAAGGAAAGTCATTATTGCGCTCCCATTGCCATACACAGTGCAAATAGCCCTCCCGTCTGTTCCCAGTAAGTACAGTGTATTGGACTGAAAAGGAGCTACAGTTCTGCTCAGTTTCCTAAGCAGAGTTGAACTAGATATGGCCCGTGTGTGTAGGAAGCACAGTTCTTTTGTTCTGAGTAAGCTCATTGTTCTGGCCCTATAGGAAACACAATTGAGTAGAAGAGTGCTCTTTTCTCAAAAGCAGAGTGTGTTTCTTGTAAGGCTAGCTCGTGTTTGTTTCCCAGTCCTAAATGGAGTTGAGTCACATGCAGTTTTTTGTCCTACTAGCAAGAGTTGTTTTCTGGTAAGACGAGTCACTATTGTGCCCCATTGCCATACACAGTGCAAATAGCACTCGCGTCTGTTCTCAGCAAGTAAAGTGTATCGGACTGAACAGGAGCTACTGTTCTTGTCAGTTTCCTAAGCAGAGTTGAACTACATATGGTTCATGTGTGTAGGAAGCACAGTTCTTTTGTTCTGAGCAAGATCACTGTTTGGACCCCTTAGGAAACACAGTAGAGTAGAAAGTGCTCTTTTCTCTAAAGCAGACTGTGTTTCTTGTAAGGCGAGCTAGTGTTTGTTTCCCAGTCCTAAATGGAGTTGAATCACATGCAGTTTCTAATCCTACAAGCAAGAGTTGTTTTATGTTAAAAATAGTCACTATTGCGCTGCCATTGCCATACACAGGACAAATAGCACTGGCGTCTGTTTCGAGCAAGTACGGTGTATTGGACTGAAGAGGATCTACTGTTCTTGTCAGGTTCCTAAGCAGAATTGAACTAGATGTGGCCGTATGTGTAGGAAGCACAGATCTTTTGTTCTGAGCAAGCTCACTGTTTGGACACCATAGGAAACGCAGTAGAGTAGATGAGTGCTCTTTTCTCAAAAGCAGAGTGTGTTTCTTGTACGGCAAGCTAGCGTTTGTTTCCCAGTCCTAAATGGAGTTGAATCACATGCAGTTTCTGGTCCTATGAGCAAGAGTTTTTTTCTGGTAATAAGAGTCACTATTGCGCTCCCACTGCCATACACAGTGCATATAGCACTGGCGTCTGTCCCAGCATGTACAGAGTATTGGACTGAAGAGGATCTACTGTTCTTGTCAGTTTTCTAAGCAGTGTTGAACTAGATATGGCCGCGTGTGTAGGAAGCACAGTTCTTTTGTTCTGAGCAAGCTCACTGTTCGGTCCCCATAGGAAACACAGTAGAGTAGAAGAGTTCTCTTTTCTCAAAAGCAGGGTGTGTTTCATGTGAGGCAAGCTAGCATTTGTTACCCAGTCCTAAATGGAGTTGAATTACATGCAGTTTCTGGTCCTACTAGCAAGAATTGTTTTCTAGTAAGGAAAGTCACTATTGCGCTCCCATTGCCATACACAGTGCAAATAGCACTCGCGTCTGTTCCCAGCAAGTACAGTGTATTGGACTGAAGAGGATCTACTGTTCTTGTCAGTTTCCTAAGCAGTGTTGAACTAGATATGGCTGTTTGTGTAGGAATCACAGTTCTTTTGTTCTGAGCAAGCTCACTGTTCGGACCCCATAGGAAACACAGTAGAGTAGAAGAGTTCTCTTTTCTCAAAAGCAGGGTGTGTTTCATGTGAGGCGAGCTAGCATTTGTTGCCCAGTCCTAAATGGAGTTGAATTACATGCAGTTTCTGGTCCTACGAGCAAGAATTGTTTTCTAGTAAGGAAAGTCACTATTGCGCTCCCATTGCCATACACAGTGCAAATAGCACTCGCGTCTGTTCCCAGCAAGTACAGTGTATCGGACTGAAGAGGAGCTACTGGTTTTGTCAGTTTCCTAAGCAGAATTGAGCTAGGTATGGCCGTGTGTGTAGGAAGCACAGTTCTTTTGTTCAGAGCAAGCTCACTGTTCGGACCCCATAGGAAACACAATAGAGTAGAAGAGTGCTCTTTTCTCAAAAGCAGAGTGTGTTTCTTGTACGGCAAGCTAGCGTTTGTTTCCCAGTCCTAAATAGAGTTGAATCACATGCAGTTTCTGGTCCTATGAGCAAGAGTTGTTTTCTGGTTAGGAAAGTCACTATTGTGCTCCCATTGCCATACACAGTGGAAATAGCACTCACATCTGTTCCCAGCAAGTACAGTGTATCAGAATGAAGAGGAGCTACTGTTCTTGTCAGTTTCCTAAGCAGAGTTGAACTAGATATGGCCCGTGTGTGTAGGAAGCACAGTTATAATTTTCTGAGCAAGCTCACTGTTCTGGCCCTGTAGGAAACAGAGTAGAGGAGAAGAGTGCTCTTTTCTCTAAAGCAGAGTGTGTTTCTTGTAAGGCGAGCTCGCGTTTGATTTTCAGTCCTAAATGGAATTGAGTAACATGCAGTTTTTGGTCCTATGAGCAAGAGTTGTTTTCTGGTAAGAAGAGTCACTATTGCGCCCCAAATGCCATACACAGTGCAAATAGCACTCGCGTCTGTTCCCAGCAAATACAGTGTATTGGACTGAAGAGGAGCTACTGTTCTTCTCAGTTTCCTAAGCAGAGATGAACTAGATATGGTCCATGTGTGTAGGAAGCACAGATCTTTTGTTCTGAGCAAGCTCACTGTTTGGACACCATAGGAAATGCCGTAGAGTAGATGAGTGCTCTTTTCTCAAAAACAGAGTGTGTTTCTTGTAAGGCGAGCTAGCGTTTGTTTTGTAGTCCTAAATGGAGTTGAATCACATGCAGTTTGTAGTCTTACGAGCAAGAGTGGTTTTCTGGTAAGAAGAGTCAATATTGCGCTCCCATTGTCATACACAGGGCAGATAGCACTTGCGTCTGTTCCCAGCAAGTACAGTGTATTGGACTGAAGAGGAGCTACTGTTCTTGTCAGTTTCCTAAGCAGAGTTGAACCAGATACGGCCCGTGTGTGTAGGAAGCACAGGTCTTTTGTTCTGAGCAAGCACACTGTTCTGGCCCTATAGGAAACACAGTAGAGTAGAAGAGTGCTCTTTTCTCAAAAGCAGAGTGTGTTTCTTTTAAGGATAGCTAATGTTTGTTTCCCAGTCCTAAATGGAGTTGAGTCACATGCAGTTTTTGGTCCTACGAGCAAGAGTTGTTTTCTGGTAAGAAGAGTCACTATTGGGCTCCCATTGCCATACACAGTACAAACAGCACTCGTGTCTGTTTCCAGCATGTACTGTGTATTAGTCTGAAGAGGAGCTATTGTTCTTGTCAGTTTCCTAAGCAGAGTTGAACTAGATATGGCCCGTGTGTGTAGGAAGCACAGTTCTTTTGTTCTGAGCAAGCTCACTGTTCAGACTCCATGGGAAACACAGTAGAGTAGAAGAGTGCTCTTTTCTCAAAAGCAGAGTGTGTTTCTTGTAAGGCGAGCTAGCGTTTGTTTCCCAGTCCTAAATGGAGTTGAGTCACATGCAGTTTTTGGTCCTACGAGCAAGAGTTGTTTTCTGGTAAGGAAAGACATTATTGTGCTCCCATTGCCATACATAGTGCAAATAGCACTCGCGTCTGTTCCCAGCAAGGACAGTGTATTGGACTGAAGAGGAGCTACTGTTCTTGTCAGTTTCCTAAGCAGAGTTGAACTAGATATGGCCCGTGTGTGTAGGAAGCACAGTTCTTTTGTTCTGAGCAAGCTCACTGTTCGGACACCATAGGAAACACTGTAGATTAGAAGAGTGCTCTTTTCTCAAAAGCAGAGTGTGTTTCTTGAAAGGCAAGCTAGTGTTTGTTTCCCAGTCAGAAATGGAATTGAATCCCGTGCAGTTTCTGGTCCTACTAGCAAGAGTTGTTTTCTGGTAATAAGACTCACTATTGCGCTCCCACTGCCATACACAGTGCATATAGCACTGGCGTCTGTCCCAGCATGTACAGAGTATTGGACTGAAGAGGATCTACTGTTCTTGTCAGTTTCCTAAGCAGTGTTGAACTAGATATGGCCGTGTGTGTAGGAAGCACAGTTCTTTTGTTCTGAGCAAGCTCACTGTTCGGTCCCCATAGGAAACACAGTAGAGTAGAAGAGTTCTCTTTTCTCAAAACCAGGGTGTGTTTCATGTGAGGCGAGCTAGCATTTGTTGCCCACTCCTAAATGGAGTTGAATTACATGCAGTTTCTGGTCCTACGAGCAAGAATTGTTTTCTAGTAAAGAAAGTCACTATTGCGCTCCCATTGCCATACACAGTGCAAATAGCACTCGCGTCTGTTCCCAGCAAGTACAGTGTATCGGACTGAAGAGGAGCTACTGGTTTTGTCAGTTTCCTAAGCAGAATTTAGCTAGGTTTGGCCGTGTGTGTAGGAAGCACAGTTCTTTTGTTCAGAGCAAGCTCACTGTTCGGACCCCATAGGAAACACAATAGAGTAGAAGAGTGCTCTTTTCTCAAAAGCAGAGTGTGTTTCTTGTACGGCAAGCTAGCGTTTGTTTCCCAGTCCTAAATAGAGTTGAATCACATGCAGTTTCTGGTCCTACGAGCAAGAGTTGTTTTCTGGTAAGGAAAGTCACTATTGTGCTCCCATTGCCATACACAGTGCAAATAGCACTCGCATCTGTTCCCAGCAAGTACAGTGTATCAGACTGAAGAGGAGCTACTGTTCTTGTCAGTTTCCTAAGCAGAGTTGAACTAGATATGGCCCGTGTGTGTAGGAAGCACAGTTATAATTTTCTGAGCAAGCTCACTGTTCTGGCCCTGTAGGAAACAGAGTAGAGGAGAAGAGTGCTCTTTTCTCTAAAGCAGAGTGTGTTTCTTGTAAGGCGAGCTCGCGTTTGATTTTCAGTCCTAAATGGAATTGAGTAACATGCAGTTTTTGGTCCTATGAGCAAGAGTTGTTTTCTGGTAAGAAGAGTCACTATTGCGCCCCAAATGCCATACACAGTGCAAATAGCACTCGCGTCTGTTCCCCGCAAATACAGTGTATTGGACTGAAGAGGAGCTACTGTTCTTCTCAGTTTCCTAAGCAGAGATGAACTAGATATGGTCCATGTGTGTAGGAAGCACAGATCTTTTGTTCTGAGCAAGCTCACTGTTTGGACACCATAGGAAATGCAGTATAGTAGATGAGTGCTCTTTTCTCAAAAACAGAGTGTGTTTCTTGTAAGGCGAGCTAGCGTTTGTTTTGTAGTCCTAAATGGAGTTGAATCACATGCAGTTTGTGGTCCTACGAGCAAGAGTGGTTTTCTGGTAAGAAGAGTCAATATTGCGCTCCCATTGTCATACACAGGGCAAATAGCACTTGCGTCTGTTCCCAGCAAGTACAGTGTATTGGACTGAAGAGGAGCTACTGTTCTTGTCAGTTTCCTAAGCAGAGTTGAACCAGATACGGCCCGTGTGTGTAGGAAGCACAGGTCTTTTGTTCTGAGCAAGCTCACTGTTCTGGCCCTATAGGAAACACAGTAGAGTAGAAGAGTGCTCTTTTCTCAAAAGCAGAGTGTGTTTCTTTTAAGGCTAGCTAATGTTTGTTTCCCAGTCCTAAATGGAGTTGAGTCACATGCAGTTTTTGGTCCTATGAGCAAGAGTTGTTTTCTGGTAAGAAGAGTCACTATTGGGCTCCCATTGCCATACACAGTAGAAATAGCACTCGCGTCTGTTCCCAGCATGTACTGTGTATTAGTCTGAAGAGGAGCTATTGTTCTTGTCAGTTTCCTAAGCAGAGTTGAACTAGATATGGCCCGTGTGTGTAGGAAGCACAGATCTTTTGTTCTGAGCAAGCTCACTGTTCGGACCCCATGGGAAACACAGCAGAGTAGAAGAGTGCTCTTTTCTCAAAAGCAGAGTGTGTTTCTTGTAAGGCGAGCTAGCGTTTGTTTCCCAGTCCTAAATGGAGTTGAGTCACATGCAGTTTCTGGTCCTACGAGCAAGAGTTGTTTTCTGGTAAGGAAAGACATTATTGTGCTCCCATTGCCATACATAGTGCAAATAGCACTCGCGTCTGTTCCCAGCAAGGACAGTGTATTGGACTGAAGAGGAGCTACTGTTCTTGTCAGTTTCCTAAGCAGAGTTGAACTAGATATGGCCCGTGTGTGTAGGAAGCACAGTTCTTTTGTTCTGAGCAAGCTCACTGTTCGGACACCATAGGAAACACTGTAGATTAGAAGAGTGCTCTTTTCTCAAAAGCAGAGTGTGTTTCTTGAAAGGCAAGCTAGTGTTTGTTTCCCAGTCAGAAATGGAATTGAATCCCGTGCAGTTTCTGGTCCTACTAGCAAGAGTTGTTTTCTGGTAATAAGAGTCACTATTGCGCTCCCACTGCCATACACAGTGCATATAGCACTGGCGTCTGTCCCAGCATGTACAGAGTATTGGACTGAAGAGGATCTACTGTTCTTTTCAGTTTCCTAAGCAGTGTTGAACTAGATATGGCCGTGTGTGTAGGAAGCACAGTTCTTTTGTTCTGAGCAAGCTCACTGTTCGGTCCCCATAGGAAACACAGTAGAGTAGAAGAGTTCTCTTTTCTCAAAAGCAGGGTGTGTTTCATTGAGGCGAGCTAGCATTTGTTGCCCAGTCCTAAATGGAGTTGAATTACATGCAGTTTCTGGTCCTACGAGCAAGAACTGTTTTCTAGTAAGGAAAGTCACTATTGCGCTCCCATTGCCATACACAGTGCAAATAGCACTCGTGTCTGTCCCCAGCAAGTACAGTGTATCGGACTGAAGAGGAGCTACTGTTTTTGTCAGTTTTCTAAGCAGAATTGAGCTAGGTATGGCCGTGTGTGTAGGAAGCACAGTTCTTTTGTTCAGAGCAAGCTCACTGTTCGGACCCCATTGGAAACACAATAGAGTAGAAGAGTGCTCTTTTCTCAAAAGCAGAGTGTGTTTCTTGTACGGCAAGCTAGCGTTTGTTTCCCAGTCCTAAATAGAGTTGAATCACATGCAGTTTCTGGTCCTATGAGCAAGAGTTTTTTTCTGGTAAGGAAAGTCACTATTGTGCTCCCATTGCCATACACAGTGCAAATAGCACTCGCATCTGTTCCCAGCAAGTACAGTGTATCAGACTGAAGAGGAGCTACTGTTCTTGTCAGTTTCCTAAGCAGAGTTGAACTAGATATGGCCCGTGTGTGTAGGAAGCACAGTTATAATGTTCTGATCAAGCTCACTGTTCTGGCCCTGTAGGAAACAGAGTAGAGGAGAAGAGTGCTCTTTTATCTAAAGCAGAGTGTGTTTCTTGTAAGGCGAGCTCGCGTTTGATTTTCAGTCCTAAATGGAATTGAGTCACATGCAGTTTTTGGTCCTATGAGCAAGAGTTGTTTTCTGGTAAGAAGAGTCACTATTGTGCCCCAAATGCCATACACAGTGCAAATAGCACTCGCGTCTGTTCCCAGCAAGTACAGTGTATTGGACTGAAGAGGAGCTACTGTTCTTCTCAGTTTCCTAAGCAGAGTTGAACTAGATATGGTCCATGTGTGTAGGAAGCACAGATCTTTTGTTCTGAGCAAGCTCACTGTTTGGACACCATAGGAAACGCAGTAGAGTAGATGAATGCTCTTTTCTCAAAAACAGAGTGTGTTTCTTGTAAGGTGAGCTAGCGTTTGTTTTGTAGTCCTAAATGGAGTTGAATCACATGCAGTTTGTGGTCCTACGAGCAAGCGTGGTTTTCTGGTAAGAAGAGTCAATATTGCGCTCCCATTGTCATACACAGGACAAATAGCACTGGCGTCGGTTCTCAGCATGTACAGTGTATTGCACTGAAGAGAATCTACTGTTCTTGTCAGGTTCCTAAGCAGAATTGAACTAGATATGGCCATGTGTGTAGGAAGCACAGTTCTTTTGTTCTGAGCAAGCTCACTGTTCGGACTCCATAGGAAACAATATAGAGTAGAAGAGTGCTCTTTTCTCAAAAGCAGATGTGTGTTTCTTGTAAGGCGAGCTAGCATTTGTTTCCCAGTCCTAAATGGATTTGAATCACATGCAGTTTCTGGTCCTACGAGCAAGAGTTGTTTTCTGGTAAGGAAAGTCACTATTGTGCTCCCTTTGCCATACACAGTGCTAATAGCACTTGCGTCTGTTCCCAGCAAGTACAGTGTATTGGACTGAAGAGGATCTACTGTTCTTGTCAGTTTCCTAAGCAGAGTTGAACCAGATATGGCCCGTGTGTGTAGGAAGCACAGGTCTTTTGTTCTGAGCAAGCTCACTGTTCTGGCCCTATAGGAAACACAGTAGAGTAGAAGAGTGCTCTTTTCTCAAAAGCAGAGTGTGTTTCTTGTAAGGCTAGCTAACGTTTGTTTCCAGGTCCTAAATGGAGTTGAGTCACATGCAGTTTTTGGTCCTACGAGCAAGAGTAGTTTTCTGGTAAGAAGAGTCACTATTGGGCTCCCATTGCCATACACAGTACAAATAGCACTCGCGTCTGTTCCCAGCATGTACAGTGTATTGGACTGTAAAGGATCTATTGTTCTCGTCAGTTTCCTAAGCAGAATTGAACTAGATATGGCCGTGTATGTAGGAAGCACAGTTCTTTTGTTCTGAGCAAGCTCTCTGTACTGGCCCTATAGGAAACACAGTAGAGTAGAAGAGTGCTCTTTTCTCAAAAGCAGAGTGTGTTTCTTGTAAGGCGAGCTAGCGTTTGTTTCCCAGTCCTAAATGGAGTTGAATAACATGCAGTTTTTGGTCCTACGAGCAAGAGTTGTTTTCTGGTAAGGAAAGTCACTATTGTGCTCCCATTGCCATACATAGTGGAAATAGCTCTCGCGTCCGTTCCCACCAAGTACAGTGTATTGGACTGAAGAGGAGCTACTGTTCTTGTCAGTTTCCTAAGCAGAGTTCAACTAGATATGGCCCGTGTGTGTAGGAAGCACAGTCCTTTTGTTCTGAACAAGCTCGCTGTTCGGAACCCATAGAAAACACAGTAGAGAAGAAGAGTGCTCTTTTCTCATAAGCAGAGTGTGTTTCTTGTAAGGCGAGATAGAGTTTTTTTCCCAGTACTAAATGGAGTTGAATCACATGCAGTTTGTGGTCCTATGAGCAATTTTGTTTTCTGGTAAGAAGAGTCATTATTGCGCTCCCATTGTCATACACAGGGCAAATAGCACTGGCATCTGTTCCCAGCATGTACAGTGTATTGGACTGAGGAGGATCAACTGTTCTTGTCAGTTTCCTAAGCAGAATTGAACTAGATATGGCCGTGTGTGTAGGAAGCACAGTTCTCTTGTTCTGATCAAGCTCACTGTTCTGGCCCTATAGGAAACACAGTAGAGTAGAAGAGTGCTCTTTTCTGAAAAGCAGAGAGTGTTTCTTGTAAGGCGAGCTAGTGTTTGTTTCCCAGTCCTAAATGGAGTTGAATCACATGCAGTTTCTGGTCCTACGAGCAAGAGTTGTTCTCTGGTAAGGAAAGTCACTATTGAGCTCCCATTGCCATAAATAGTGCAAATAGCACTCGCCTCTGTTCCCAGCAAGTACAATGTATTGGACTGAAGAGGAGCTACTGTTCTTGTCAGTTTCCTAAGCAGAGTTGAACTAGATATGGCCCCTGTGTGTAGGAAGCACAGTTCTTTTGTTCTGAGCAAGTTCACTGTTCTGGCCTTATAGGAAACACAGTAGAGTAGAAGAGTGCTCTTTTCTCAAAAGGAGAGTGTGTTTCTTGTAAGGCAAGCATGCGTTTCTTTCCCAGTCCTAAATGGAGTTGAGTCACATGCAGTCTCTGGTCCTACGAGCAAGAGCTGTTTTCTGGTAAGAAGAGTCACTTCTGCGCTCCCATTGTCATACACAGGGCAAATAGCACTGGTGTCTGTTCCCAGCATGTGCAGTGTATTTGACTGAAGAGGGTATACTGTTCTTGTCAGTTTCCTAAGCTGAATTGAACTAGATATGGCCGTGTGTGTAGGAAGCACACTTCTTTTGTTCTGTGCAAGCTCACTGTTCTGGCCTTATAGGAAACACAGTAGAGTAGAAGACTGCTCTTTTCTCAAAAGCAGAGTGTGTTTCTTGTAAGGCGAGCTAGCATTTATTTCCCAGTTCTAAATGGAGTTGAATCACATGCAGTTTTTGGTCCTATGAGCACGAGTTGTTTTCTGGTAAGGAATGTCACTATTGTTCTCTGATTGCCATACACAGTGCAAATTGCACTCGCGTCTGTTTCCAGCATGTACAGTGTATTGGAATGAAGAAGAGCTACTTTTCTTCTCAGTTTCCTAAGCAGAGTTGAACTAGATATGGCCCGTGTGTGTAGGAAGCACAGTTCTTTTGTTCTGAGCAAGCTCACTGTCCTGGCCCTGTAGGAAACACAGTAGAGTAGAAGAGTGCTCTATTCTCAAAAGCAGAGTGTGTTTCTTGAAAGGCAAGCTAGTGTTTGTTTCCCAGTCAGAAATGGAATTGAATCCCGTGCAGTTTCTGGTCCTATGAGCAAGAGTTTTTTTCTGCTAATAAGTGTCACTATTGTGCTCCCATTGCCGTACACAGTGCATATAGCACTGGCGTCTGTTCCCTGCATGTACAGTGTATGGGACTGAAGAGCAGCTACTGTTCTTGTCAGTTTCCTAAGCAGAGTTAAACTAGATATGTCCCCTGTGGGTAGGAAGCACAGTTCTTTTGTTCTGAGTAAGTTCACTGTTCTGGCCCTATAGGAAACACAGTAGAGTAGAAGAGTGGTCTTTTCTCAAAAGCAGAGTGTGATTCTTGTAAGGCGAGCTTGCGTTTCTTTTCCAGTACTAAATGGAGTTGAGTCACATGCAGTTTCTGGTCCTACGAGCAAGAGTTGTTTTCTGGTAAGAAGAGTCACTATTGTACTCCCATTGTCATACACAGGGCAAATAGCACTGGTGTCTGTTCCCAGCATGTGCAGTGTATTTGACTGAAGAGGGTATACTGTTCTTGTCAGTTTCCTAAGCTGAATTGAACTAGATATGGCCGTGTGTGTAGGAAGCACACTTCTTTTGTGTTGTGCAAGCTTACTGTTCTGGCCCTATAGGAAACACAGTAGAGTAGAAGAGTGCTCTTTTCTCAAAAGCAGAGTGTGTTTCTTGTAAGGCAAGCTAGCATTTATTTCCCAGTTCTAAATGGAGTTGAATCACATGCAGTTTTTGGTCCTATGAGCAAGAGTTTATTTCTGGTAAGGAAAGTCACTATTGTGCTCCCATTGCCATACACAGTGCAAATAGCACTCGCGTCTGTTCCCAGCAAGTACAGTGTATTGGACTGAAGAGGAGCTACTGTTCTTGTCATTTTCCTAAGCAGTGTTGAACTAGATATGACACGTGTGTGTAGGAAGCACAGTTCTTCTTTTCTGAGCAAGCTCACTGTTCAGACCCCATAGGAAACACAGTAGAGTAGGAGAGTGCTCTTTTCCAAAAGCAGAGATGGTTTCTTGTAAGGTGAGCTAGCGTTTGTTTCCCAGTCCTAAATGGAGTTGAATCACATGCAGTTTCTGGTCCTACGAGCAAGATTTGTTTTCTTGTAATAAGAGTCACTATTGCGCTCCCATTGTCATACACAGGGCAAATAGCACTCGCGTCTGTTCCCAGCATGCACAGTGTATTGGACTGAAAAGGATCTATTGTTCTTGTCAGTTTCCTAAGCAAAATTGAACTAGATATGTCCCTGTATGTACGAAGCACAGTTATTTTGTTCTGAGCAAGCTCTCTGTTCTGGCCCTATAGGAAACACAGTAGAGTAGAAGAGTGCTCTTTTCTCTAAAGCAGAGTGTGTTTCTTGTAAGGCGAGCTAGCGTTTGTTTCCCAGTCCTAAATGGAGTTGAATCACATGCAGTTTTTGGTCCTACCAGCAAGAGTTGTTTTCTAGTAAGGAAAGTCACTATTGCGCTCCCTTTGTCATACACAGTGCAAATAGCTCACGCGTCTATTTCTAGCAAGTACAGTGTATTGGACTGAAAAGGAGCTACTGTTCTTATCAGTTTCCTAAGCAGAGTTGAACTGGATACGGCACGTGTGTGTAGGAAGCACAGTTCTTTTTTTCTGAGCAAGCTCACTGTTCGGACCCCATAGGAAATACAGTAGAGTAGGAGAGTGCTCTTTTCTCAAAAGCAGAGTGTGTTTCTTGTAAGGTGAGCTAGCGTTTGTTTCCCAGTCCTAAATGGAGTTGAATCACATGCAGTTTCTGATCCTAGGAGCAAGAGTTGTTTTCTTGTAAGAAGAGTCACTATTGTGCTCCCATTGTCATACACAGGGCAAATAGCACTGGCATTGCTTCCCAGCAAGTACAGTGTATTGGACTGAAGAGGAGCTACTGTTCTTGTCAGTTTACTAAGCAGAATTGAACTAGATATGGCCATGTGTGTAGATAGCACAGTTCTTTTGTTCTGAGCAAGCTCACTGTTTGGACCCCATAGGAAACACAGTAGAGTAGAAGAGTGCTCTTTTCTCAAAAGCAGGGTGTCTTTATTGAAAGGCGAGCTAGTGTTTGTTTCCCAGTCAGAAATGGAATTGAATCCCGTGCAGTTTCTAGTCCAACGAGCAAGAGTTTTTTTTTTGTAAGAAGAGTCACTATTGCGCTCCCATTGCCATACTCAGTGCAAATAGCACTCGCGTCTGTTTCCTGTATGTACAGAGTATTGGACTGAAAGGGAGCTACTTTTCTTGTCAGTTTCCGAAACAGAGTTGAACTAGATAAGGCCCCTGTGTGTAGGAAGCACAGTTCTTTTGTTCTGAGCAAGTTCACTGTTCTGGCCCTATAGGAAACACAGTAGAGTAGAAGAGTGCTCTTTTCTTAAAAGCAGAGTGTGTTTCTTGTAAGGCGAGCTAGCGTTTCTTTCCCAGTCCTAAATGGAGTTGAGTCACATGCAGTTTCTGGTCCTACGAGCAAGAGTTGTTTTCTGGTAAGAAGAGTCACTATTGCGCTCCCATTGTCATACACAGGGCAAATAGCACTGGTGTCTGTTCCCAGCATGTGCAGTGTATTTGACTGAAGAGGGTATACTGTTCTTGTCAATTTCCTAAGCTGAATTGAACTAGATATGGCCGTGTGTGTAGGTAGCACACTTCTTTTGTTCTGTGCAAGCTTACTGTTCTGGCCCTCTAGGAAACACAGTAGAGTAGAAGAGTGCTCTTTTCTCAAAAGCAGAGTGTGTTTCTTGTAAGGCGAGCTAGCATTTATTTCCCAGTTCTAAATGGAGTTGAATCACATGCAATTTTTTTTCCTATGAGCAAGAGTTTTTTTTCTGGTAAGGAATGTCACTATTGTGCTTTCATTGCCATACACTGTGCAAAGAGCACTCGTGTCTGTTCCCAGCAAGTACAGTGTATTGGACTGAAGAGGAGCTACTGTTCTTGTCAGTTTTCTAAGCAGAGTTGAACAAGATATGGCCCGTGTGTGTAGGAAGCACAGTTCTCTTGTTCTGATCAAGCTCACTGTTCGGACAACAAAGGAAACACAGTAGAGTAGAAGAGTGCTCTTTTCTCAAAAGCAGAGTGTGTTTCTTGTAAGGCCAGCTAGTGTTTTTTTCCCAGTCCTTTATGGAGTGGAATCACATGCAGTTTCTGGTCCTACGAGCAAGACTTGTTTTCTGGTAAGAAGAGTCACTATTGCGCTCCCATTGTCATACACAGGGCAAATAGCACTCGCGTCTGTTCCCAGCATGTACAGTGTATTGGACTGAAAAGGATCTATTTTCTTGTCAGATTCCTAAGCAGAATTGAACTAGATATGGCCCTGTAGGTAGGATGCACAGTTCTTTTGTTCTGAGCAATCTCTCTGTTCTGGCCTTCTAGGAAACACAGTAGAGTAGAAGAGTTCTCTTTTCTCAAAAGCAGAGTGTGTTTCTTGTAAGGCGAGCTAGCGTTTGTTTCCCAGTCCTAAATGGAGTTGAATCACATGCAGTTTCTGGTCCTACGAGCAAGAGTTTATTTCTGGTAACGAAAATCACTATTGTGCTCCCATTGCCATCCACAGTGCAAATAGCACTGGCGTCTGTTCCCAGCATGTACAGTGTATTGGACTGAAGAGTTTCCACTGTTCTTGTCAGTTTCCTAAGAAGAATTGAACTAGATATGGCCCGTGTGTGTAGGAAGCACAGTTCTTTTTTTCTGAGCAAGCTCACTGTCCTGGCCCTATAGGAAACACAGTAGAGTAGAAGAGTGCTCTTTTCTCAAAAGCAGAGTGTGTTTCTTGTAAGGCTAGCTAGCGTTTGTTTCCCAGTCCTAAATGGAGTTGAGTCACATGCAGTTTTTGGTCCTACGAGCAAGAGTAGTTTTCTCGTAAGAAGAGTCACTATTGGGCTCCCATTGCCATACACAGTACAAATAGCACTGGCGTCTGTTCCCAGCATGTACAGTGTATTGGACTGAAAAGGATCTATTGTTCTTGTCAGTTTCCTAAGCAGAATTGAACTAGATATGGCCGTGTATGTAGGAAGCACAGTTCTTTTGTTCTGAGCAAGCTCTCTGTTCAGGCCCTATGGGAAACACAGTAGAGTAGAAGAGTGCTCTTTTCTCAAAAGCAGAGTGTGTTTCTTGTAAGGCGAGCTAGCGTTTGTTTCCCAGTCCTAAATGGAGTTGAATCACATGCAGTTTTTGGTCCTACCAGCAAGAGTTGTTTTCTGGTAAGGAAAGTCACTATTGTGCTCCCTTTGCCATACACAGTGCAAATAGCACTCGCGTCTTTTTCCAGCAAGTACAGTGTATTAGTCTGAAGAGGAGCTACTGTTCTTGTCAGTTTCCTAAGCAGAGTTGAACTAGATATGGCCCCTGTGTGTAGGAAGCACAGTTCTTTTGTTCTGAGCAAGCTCACTGTTTGGACCCCATAGGAAACACAGTAGAGTAGAAGAGTGCTCTTTTCTCAAAAGCAGAGTGTGTTTCTTGTAAGGTGAGCTAGCGTTTGTTTCCCAGTCCTAAATGGAGTTGAATCACATGCAGTTTCTGGTCCTACGAGCAAGAGTTGTTTTCTGGTAAGGATAGTCACTATTGCGCTCCCATTGCCATACATAGTGCAAAGAGCACTCGCGTCTGTTCCCAGCATGTGCAGTGTATTGGACTGAAAAGGATCTATTGTTCCTGTAAGTTTACTAAGCAGAATTGAACTAGATATGGCCGGTGAGTGTAGGAAGCACAGTTCTTTTGTTCTGAGCAAGCTCTCTGTTCTGGCCCTATAGGAAACACAGTAGAGTAGAAGAGTGCTCTTTTCTCAAAAGTAGAGTGTGTTTCTTGTAAGGCGAGCTAGCGTTGGTTTCCCAGTCCTAAATGGAGTTGAATCACATGCAGTTTCTGGTCCTACGAGCAAGAGTTGTTTTCTGGTAAGGAAAGTCACTATTGCGCTCCCTTTGCCATACACAGTGCAAATAGCACTCGTGTCTGTTTCCAGCAAGTACAGTGTATTGGACTGAAGAGGAGCTACTGTTCTTGTCAGTTTCCTAAGCAGAGTTGAACTAGATATGGCCCGTGTGTATAGGAAGCACAGTTCTTTTGTACTGATCAAGCTCACTGTTCGGACCCCATAGGAAAAACAGTAGAGTAGAAGAGTGCTCTTTTCTCAAAAGCAGAGTGTGTTTCTTGTAAGGCCAGCTAGTGTTTTTTTCCAAGTCCTATATGGAGTTGAATCACATGCAGTTTCTGGTCCTACGAGCAAGAGTTGTTTTCTGGTAAGAAGAGTCACTATTGCACTCTCATTGTCATACACAGGGCAAATAGCACTCGCGTCTCTTCCCAGCATGTACAGTGTATTGGACTGAAAAGGATCTATTTTCTTGTCAGTTTCCTAAGCAGAATTGAACTAGATAAGGCCCTGTATGTAGGAAGCACAGTTCTTTTGTTCTGAGCAAGCTCTCTGTTCAGGCCCTATAGGAAACACAGTAGAGTAGAAGAGTGCTCTTTTCTCAAAAGCAGAGTGTGTTTCTTGTAAGGCGAGCTAGCGTTTGTTTCCCAGTCCTAAATGGAGTTGAATCACATGCAGTTTTTGGTCCTACCAGCAAGAGTTGTTTTCTGGTAAGGAAAGTCACTATTGCGCTCCATTTGCCATACACAGTGCAAATAGCCCTCGCGTCTTTTTCCAGCAAGTACAGTGTATTAGTCTGAAGAGGAGCTACTGTTCTTGTCAGTTTCCTAAGCAGAGTTGAACTAGACATGGCCCGTGTGTGTAGGAAGCACAGTTCTTTTGTTCTGAGCAAGCTCACTGTTCGGACCCCATAGGAAACACAGTAGAGAAGAAGAGTGCTCTTTTCTCAAAAGCAGAGTGTGTTTCTTGTTAGGTGAGCTAACGTTTGTTTCCCATTCCTAAATGGAGTTGAATCACATGCAGTTTCTGGTCCTATGAGCAAGAGTTGTTTTCTGGTAATGAAAGTCACTATTGTGCTCCCATAGCCATACATAGTGCAAATAGCACTCGCGTCTGTTCCCAGCATGTGCAGTGTATTGGACTGAAAAGGATCTATTGTTCTTGTCAGTTTCCTAAGTAGAATTGAACTAGATATGGCCGTGTATGTAGGAAGCACAGTTCTTTTGTTCTGAGCAAGCTCTCTGTTCTGGCCCTATAGGAAACACTGTAGTGTAGAAGAGTGCTCTTTTCTCAAAAGCAGAGTGTGTTTCTTGTAAGGCGAGCTAGCGTTTGTTTCCCAGTCCTAAATGGAGTTGAATCCCATGCAGTTTCTGGTCCTACGAGCAAAAGTTGTTTTCTGGTAAGGAAAGTCACTATTGTGCTCCCATTGCCATACACAGGGCAAATAGCACTGGCGTCTGTTCCCAGCATGTACAGTGTATTGGACTGAAGAGGTTCCACTGTTTTTGTCAGTTGTCTAAGAAGAATTGAACTAGATATGGCCCGTGTGTGTAGGAAGCACAGTTCTTTTGTTCTGAGCAAGCTCACTGTTCTGGCCCTATAGGAAACACAGTAGAGTAGAAGAGTGCTCTTTTCTCAAAAGCAGAGTGTGTTTCTTGTAAGGCTAGCTAGCGTTTGTTTCCCAGTCCTAAATGGAGTTGAGTCACATGCAGTTTTTGGTCCTACGAGCAAGAGTAGTTTTCTCGTAAGAAGAGTCACTATTGGGCTCCCATTGCCATACACAGTACAAATAGCACTGGCGTCTGTTCCCAGCATGTACAGTGTATTGGACTGAAGAGGATCTACTGTTCTTGTCAGTTTCCTAAGCAGAACTGAACTAGATAAGGCCATGTGTGTAGGAAGCACAGTTCTTTTGTTCTGAGCAAGCTCACTGTTCGGACCCCATAGGAAACACAGTAGAGTAGAAGAGTGCTCTTTTCTGAAAAGCAGAGAGTGTTTCTTGTAAGGCGAGCTAGTGTTTGTTTCCCAGTCCTAAATAGAGTTGAATCACATGCAGTTTCTGGTCCTACGAGCAAGAGTTGTTTTCTGGTAAGGAAAGTCACTATTGTGCTCCCATTGCCATACACAGTGCAAATAGCACTCGCATCTGTTCCCAGCAAGTACAGTGTATCAGACTGAAGAGGAGCTACTGTTCTTGTCAGTTTCCTAAGCAGAGTTGAACTAGATATGGCCCGTGTTTGTAGGAAGCACAGTTATAATGTTCTGATCAAGCTCACTGTTCTGGCCCAGTAGGAAACAGGGTAGAGGAGAAGAGTGCTCTTTTATCTAAAGCAGAGTGTGTTTCTTGTAAGGCGAGCTCGCGTTTGATTTTCAGTCCTAAATGGAATTGAGTCACATGCAGTTTTTGGTCCTATGAGCAAGAGTTGTTTTCTGGTAAGAAGAGTCACTATTGCGCCCCAAATGCCATACACAGTGCAAATAGCACTCGCGTCTGTTCCCAGCAAGTACAGTGTATTGGACTGAAGAGGAGCTACTGTTCTTCTCAGTTTCCTAAGCAGAATTGAACTAGATATGGCCGTGTGTGTAGGAAGCACAGTTCTCTTGTTCTGATCAAGCTCACTGTTCTGGCCCTATAGGAAACACAGTAGAGTAGAAGAGTGCTCTTTTCTGAAAAGCAGAGAGTGTTTCTTGTAAGGCGAGCTAGTGTTTGTTTCCCAGTCCTAAATGGAGTTGAATCACATGCAGTTTCTGGTCCTACGAGCAAGAGTTGTTCTCTGGTAAGGAAAGTCACTATTGAGCTCCCATTGCCATAAATAGTGCAAATAGCACTCGCCTCTGTTCCCACCAAGTACAATGTATTGGACTGAAGAGGAGCTACTGTTCTTGTCAGTTTCCTAAGCAGAGTTGAACTAGATATGGCCCCTGTGTGTAGGAAGCACAGTTCTTTTGTTCTGAGCAAGTTCACTGTTCTGGCCTTATAGGAAACACAGTAGAGTAGAAGAGTGCTCTTTTCTCAAAGGGAGAGTGTGTTTCTTGTAAGGCAAGCTTGCGTTTCTTTCCCAGTCCTAAATGGAGTTGAGTCACATGCAGTCTCTGGTCCTACGAGCAAGAGTTGTTTTCTGGTAAGAAGAGTCACTTCTGCGCTCCCATTGTCATACACAGGGCAAATAGCACTGGTGTCTGTTCCCAGCATGTGCAGTGTATTTGACTGAAGAGGGTATACTGTTCTTGTCAGTTTCCTAAGCTGAATTGAACTAGATATGGCCGTGTGTGTAGGAAGCACACTTCTTTTGTTCTGTGCAAGCTCACTGTTCTGGCCTTATAGGAAACACAGTAGAGTTGAAGACTGCTCTTTTCTCAAAAGCAGAGTGTGTTTCTTGTAAGGCGAGCTAGCATTTATTTCCCAGTTCTAAATGGAGTTGAATCACATGCAGTTTTTGGTCCTATGAGCAAGAGTTGTTTTCTGGTAAGGAATGTCACTATTGTTCTCTGATTGCCATACACAGTGCAAATTGCACTCGCGTCTGTTTCCAGCATGTACAGTGTATTGGAATGAAGAAGAGCTACTTTTCTTCTCAGTTTCGTAAGCAGAGTTGAACTAGATATGGCCCGTGTGTGTAGGAAGCACAGTTCTTTTGTTCTGAGCAAGCTCACTGTCCTGGCCCTGTAGGAAACACAGTAGAGTAGAAGAGTGCTCTTTTCTCAAAAACAGAGTGTGTTTCTTGTAAGGCTAGCTAGTGTTTGTTTCCCAGTCCTAAATGGAGTTGAGTCACAGGCAGTTTTTGGTCCTACGAGCAAGAGTAGTTTTCTCGTAAGAAGAGTCACTCTTGGGCTCCCATTGCCATACACTGTTCAAATAGCACTGGCATCTGTTCCCAGCTAGTACAGTGAATTGGACTGAAAAGGATCTATTGTTCTTGTCAGTTTCCTAAGCAGAATTGAACTAGATATGGCCGTGTATGTAGGAAGCACATTTCTTTTGTTCTGAGCAAGCTCTCGGTTCTGGCCCTATAGGAAACACAGAAGAGTAGAAGAGTGCTCTTTTCTCAAAAGCAGAGTGTGTTTCTTGTAAGGCGAGCTAGCGTTTGTTTCCCAATCCTAAATGAGTTGAATCACATGCAGTTTTTGGTCCTACCAGCAAGAGTTGTTTTCTGGTAAGGAAAGTCACTATTGCGCTCCCTTTGCCATACACAGTGCAATTAGCACTCGCGTCTGTTTCCAGCAAGTACAGTGTATTAGTCTGAAGAGGAGCTACTGTTCTTGTCAGTTTCCTAAGCAGAGTTGAACTAGATACAGCCCGTGTGTTTAGGAAACACAGTTCTTTTGTTCTGAGCAAGCTCACTGTTCGGACCCCATAGGAAACACAGTAGAGTAGAAGAGTGCTCTATTCTCAAAAGCAGAGTGTGTTTCTTGAAAGGCAAGCTAGTGTTTGTTTCCCAGTCAGAAATGGAATTGAATCCCGTGCAGTTTCTGGTCCTATGAGCAAGAGTTTTTTTCTGCTAATAAGTGTCACTATTGTGCTCCCATTGCCATACACAGTGCATATAGCACTGGCGTCTGTTCCCTGCATGTACAGTGTATGGGACTGAAGAGCAGCTACTGTTCTTGTCGTTTCCTAAGCAGAGTTAAACTAGATATGTCCCCTGTGGGTAGGAAGCACAGTTCTTTTGTTCTGAGTAAGTTCACTGTTCTGGCCCTATAGGAAACACCTTAGAGTAGAAGAGTGGTCTTTTCTCAAAAGCAGAGTGTGATTCTTGTAAGGCGAGCTTGCGTTTCTTTTCCAGTACTAAATGGAGTTGAGTCACATGCAGTTTCTGGTCCTACGAGCAAGAGTTGTTTTCTGGTAAGAAGAGTCACTATTGTACTCCCATTGTCATACACAGGGCAAATAGCACTGGTGTCTGTTCCCAGCATGTGCAGTGTATTTGACTGAAGAGGGTATACTGTTCTTGTCAGTTTCCTAAGCTGAATTGAACTAGATATGGCCGTGTGTGTAGGAAGCACACTTCTTTTGTGTTGTGCAAGCTTACTGTTCTGGCCCTATAGGAAACACAGTAGAGTAGAAGAGTGCTCTTTTCTCAAAAGCAGAGTGTGTTTCTTGTAAGGCAAGCTAGCATTTATTTCCCAGTTCTAAATGGAGTTGAATCACATGCAGTTTTTGGTCCTATGAGCAAGAGTTTATTTCTGGTAAGGAAAGTCACTATTGTGCTCCCATTGCCATACACAGTGCAAATAGCACTCGCGTCTGTTCCCAGCAAGTACAGTGTATTGGACTGAAGAGGAGCTACTGTTCTTGTCATTTTCCTAAGCAGTGTTGAACTAGATATGACACGTGTGTGTAGGAAGCACAGTTCTTCTTTTCTGAGCAAGCTCACTGTTCAGACCCCATAGGAAACACAGTAGAGTAGGAGAGTGCTCTTTTCCAAAAGCAGAGATGGTTTCTTGTAAGGTGAGCTAGCGTTTGTTTCCCAGTCCTAAATGGAGTTGAATCACATGCAGTTTCTGGTCCTACGAGCAAGATTTGTTTTCTTGTAATAAGAGTCACTATTGCGCTCCCATTGTCATACACAGGGCAAATAGCACTCGCGTCTGTTCCCAGCATGCACAGTGTATTGGACTGAAAAGGATCTATTGTTCTTGTCAGTTTCCTAAGCAAAATTGAACTAGATATGTCCCTGTATGTACGAAGCACAGTTATTTTGTTCTGAGCAAGCTCTCTGTTCTGGCCCTATAGGAAACACAGTAGAGTAGAAGAGTGCTCTTTTCTCTAAAGCAGAGTGTGTTTCTTGTAAGGCGAGCTAGCGTTTGTTTCCCAGTCCTAAATGGAGTTGAATCACATGCAGTTTTTGGTCCTACCAGCAAGAGTTGTTTTCTAGTAAGGAAAGTCACTATTGCGCTCCCTTTGTCATACACAGTGCAAATAGCTCACGCGTCTATTTCTAGCAAGTACAGTGTATTGGACTGAAAAGGAGCTACTGTTCTTATCAGTTTCCTAAGCAGAGTTGAACTGGATACGGCACGTGTGTGTAGGAAGCACAGTTCTTTTTTTCTGAGCAAGCTCACTGTTCGGACCCCATAGGAAATACAGTAGAGTAGGAGAGTGCTCTTTTCTCAAAAGCAGAGTGTGTTTCTTGTAAGGTGAGCTAGCGTTTGTTTCCCAGTCCTAAATGGAGTTGAATCACATGCAGTTTCTGATCCTAGGAGCAAGAGTTGTTTTCTTGTAAGAAGAGTCACTATTGTGCTCCCATTGTCATACACAGGGCAAATAGCACTGGCATTGCTTCCCAGCAAGTACAGTGTATTGGACTGAAGAGGAGCTACTGTTCTTGTCAGTTTACTAAGCAGAATTGAACTAGATATGGCCATGTGTGTAGATAGCACAGTTCTTTTGTTCTGAGCAAGCTCACTGTTTGGACCCCATAGGAAACACAGTAGAGTAGAAGAGTGCTCTTTTCTCAAAAGCAGGGTGTCTTTATTGAAAGGCGAGCTAGTGTTTGTTTCCCAGTCAGAAATGGAATTGAATCCCGTGCAGTTTCTAGTCCAACGAGCAAGAGTTTTTTTTTTGTAAGAAGAGTCACTATTGCGCTCCCATTGCCATACTCAGTGCAAATAGCACTCGCGTCTGTTTCCTGTATGTACAGAGTATTGGACTGAAAGGGAGCTACTTTTCTTGTCAGTTTCCGAAACAGAGTTGAACTAGATAAGGCCCCTGTGTGTAGGAAGCACAGTTCTTTTGTTCTGAGCAAGTTCACTGTTCTGGCCCTATAGGAAACACAGTAGAGTAGAAGAGTGCTCT
The DNA here is from genome assembly GCF_949786415.1 of Peromyscus eremicus. Classification (NCBI taxonomy): domain Eukaryota; kingdom Metazoa; phylum Chordata; class Mammalia; order Rodentia; family Cricetidae; genus Peromyscus; species Peromyscus eremicus. Next base: position 5,656 of record NW_026736815.1, on the reverse strand, counting down.
TTTCTTAAAAGCAGAGTGTGTTTCTTGTAAGGCGAGCTAGCGTTTCTTTCCCAGTCCTAAATGGAGTTGAGTCACATGCAGTTTCTGGTCCTACGAGCAAGAGTTGTTTTCTGGTAAGAAGAGTCACTATTGCGCTCCCATTGTCATACACAGGGCAAATAGCACTGGTGTCTGTTCCCAGCATGTGCAGTGTATTTGACTGAAGAGGGTATACTGTTCTTGTCAATTTCCTAAGCTGAATTGAACTAGATATGGCCGTGTGTGTAGGTAGCACACTTCTTTTGTTCTGTGCAAGCTTACTGTTCTGGCCCTCTAGGAAACACAGTAGAGTAGAAGAGTGCTCTTTTCTCAAAAGCAGAGTGTGTTTCTTGTAAGGCGAGCTAGCATTTATTTCCCAGTTCTAAATGGAGTTGAATCACATGCAATTTTTTTTCCTATGAGCAAGAGTTTTTTTTCTGGTAAGGAATGTCACTATTGTGCTTTCATTGCCATACACTGTGCAAAGAGCACTCGTGTCTGTTCCCAGCAAGTACAGTGTATTGGACTGAAGAGGAGCTACTGTTCTTGTCAGTTTTCTAAGCAGAGTTGAACAAGATATGGCCCGTGTGTGTAGGAAGCACAGTTCTCTTGTTCTGATCAAGCTCACTGTTCGGACAACATAGGAAACACAGTAGAGTAGAAGAGTGCTCTTTTCTCAAAAGCAGAGTGTGTTTCTTGTAAGGCCAGCTAGTGTTTTTTTCCCAGTCCTTTATGGAGTGGAATCACATGCAGTTTCTGGTCCTACGAGCAAGACTTGTTTTCTGGTAAGAAGAGTCACTATTGCGCTCCCATTGTCATACACAGGGCAAATAGCACTCGCGTCTGTTCCCAGCATGTACAGTGTATTGGACTGAAAAGGATCTATTTTCTTGTCAGATTCCTAAGCAGAATTGAACTAGATATGGCCCTGTAGGTAGGATGCACAGTTCTTTTGTTCTGAGCAATCTCTCTGTTCTGGCCTTATAGGAAACACAGTAGAGTAGAAGAGTGCTCTTTTCTCAAAGGGAGAGTGTGTTTCTTGTAAGGCAAGCTTGCGTTTCTTTCCCAGTCCTAAATGGAGTTGAGTCACATGCAGTCTCTGGTCCTACGAGCAAGAGTTGTTTTCTGGTAAGAAGAGTCACTTCTGCGCTCCCATTGTCATACACAGGGCAAATAGCACTGGTGTCTGTTCCCAGCATGTGCAGTGTATTTGACTGAAGAGGGTATACTGTTCTTGTCAGTTTCCTAAGCTGAATTGAACTAGATATGGCCGTGTGTGTAGGAAGCACACTTCTTTTGTTCTGTGCAAGCTCACTGTTCTGGCCTTATAGGAAACACAGTAGAGTAGAAGACTGCTCTTTTCTCAAAAGCAGAGTGTGTTTCTTGTAAGGCGAGCTAGCATTTATTTCCCAGTTCTAAATGGAGTTGAATCACATGCAGTTTTTGGTCCTATGAGCAAGAGTTGTTTTCTGGTAAGGAATGTCACTATTGTTCTCTGATTGCCATACACAGTGCAAATTGCACTCGCGTCTGTTTCCAGCATGTACAGTGTATTGGAATGAAGAAGAGCTACTTTTCTTCTCAGTTTCGTAAGCAGAGTTGAACTAGATATGGCCCGTGTGTGTAGGAAGCACAGTTCTTTTGTTCTGAGCAAGCTCACTGTCCTGGCCCTGTAGGAAACACAGTAGAGTAGAAGAGTGCTCTTTTCTCAAAAACAGAGTGTGTTTCTTGTAAGGCTAGCTAGTGTTTGTTTCCCAGTCCTAAATGGAGTTGAGTCACAGGCAGTTTTTGGTCCTACGAGCAAGAGTAGTTTTCTCGTAAGAAGAGTCACTCTTGGGCTCCCATTGCCATACACTGTTCAAATAGCACTGGCATCTGTTCCCAGCTAGTACAGTGAATTGGACTGAAAAGGATCTATTGTTCTTGTCAGTTTCCTAAGCAGAATTGAACTAGATATGGCCGTGTATGTAGGAAGCACATTTCTTTTGTTCTGAGCAAGCTCTCGGTTCTGGCCCTATAGGAAACACAGAAGAGTAGAAGAGTGCTCTTTTCTCAAAAGCAGAGTGTGTTTCTTGTAAGGCGAGCTAGCGTTTGTTTCCCAATCCTAAATGAGTTGAATCACATGCAGTTTTTGGTCCTACCAGCAAGAGTTGTTTTCTGGTAAGGAAAGTCACTATTGCGCTCCCTTTGCCATACACAGTGCAATTAGCACTCGCGTCTGTTTCCAGCAAGTACAGTGTATTAGTCTGAAGAGGAGCTACTGTTCTTGTCAGTTTCCTAAGCAGAGTTGAACTAGATACAGCCCGTGTGTTTAGGAAACACAGTTCTTTTGTTCTGAGCAAGCTCACTGTTCGGACCCCATAGGAAACACAGTAGAGTAGAAGAGTGCTCTATTCTCAAAAGCAGAGTGTGTTTCTTGAAAGGCAAGCTAGTGTTTGTTTCCCAGTCAGAAATGGAATTGAATCCCGTGCAGTTTCTGGTCCTATGAGCAAGAGTTTTTTTCTGCTAATAAGTGTCACTATTGTGCTCCCATTGCCATACACAGTGCATATAGCACTGGCGTCTGTTCCCTGCATGTACAGTGTATGGGACTGAAGAGCAGCTACTGTTCTTGTCGTTTCCTAAGCAGAGTTAAACTAGATATGTCCCCTGTGGGTAGGAAGCACAGTTCTTTTGTTCTGAGTAAGTTCACTGTTCTGGCCCTATAGGAAACACCTTAGAGTAGAAGAGTGGTCTTTTCTCAAAAGCAGAGTGTGATTCTTGTAAGGCGAGCTTGCGTTTCTTTTCCAGTACTAAATGGAGTTGAGTCACATGCAGTTTCTGGTCCTACGAGCAAGAGTTGTTTTCTGGTAAGAAGAGTCACTATTGTACTCCCATTGTCATACACAGGGCAAATAGCACTGGTGTCTGTTCCCAGCATGTGCAGTGTATTTGACTGAAGAGGGTATACTGTTCTTGTCAGTTTCCTAAGCTGAATTGAACTAGATATGGCCGTGTGTGTAGGAAGCACACTTCTTTTGTGTTGTGCAAGCTTACTGTTCTGGCCCTATAGGAAACACAGTAGAGTAGAAGAGTGCTCTTTTCTCAAAAGCAGAGTGTGTTTCTTGTAAGGCAAGCTAGCATTTATTTCCCAGTTCTAAATGGAGTTGAATCACATGCAGTTTTTGGTCCTATGAGCAAGAGTTTATTTCTGGTAAGGAAAGTCACTATTGTGCTCCCATTGCCATACACAGTGCAAATAGCACTCGCGTCTGTTCCCAGCAAGTACAGTGTATTGGACTGAAGAGGAGCTACTGTTCTTGTCATTTTCCTAAGCAGTGTTGAACTAGATATGACACGTGTGTGTAGGAAGCACAGTTCTTCTTTTCTGAGCAAGCTCACTGTTCAGACCCCATAGGAAACACAGTAGAGTAGGAGAGTGCTCTTTTCCAAAAGCAGAGATGGTTTCTTGTAAGGTGAGCTAGCGTTTGTTTCCCAGTCCTAAATGGAGTTGAATCACATGCAGTTTCTGGTCCTACGAGCAAGATTTGTTTTCTTGTAATAAGAGTCACTATTGCGCTCCCATTGTCATACACAGGGCAAATAGCACTCGCGTCTGTTCCCAGCATGCACAGTTTATTGGACTGAAAAGGATCTATTGTTCTTGTCAGTTTCCTAAGCAAAATTGAACTAGATATGTCCCTGTATGTACGAAGCACAGTTATTTTGTTCTGAGCAAGCTCTCTGTTCTGGCCCTATAGGAAACACAGTAGAGTAGAAGAGTGCTCTTTTCTCAAAAGCAGAGTGTGTTTCTTGTAAGGCCAGCTAGTGTTCTTTTCCCAGTCCTATATGGAGTTGAATCACATGCAGTTTCTGGTCCTACGAGCAAGAGTTGTTTTCTGGTAAGAAGTGTCACTATTGCGCTCCCATTGTAATACACAGGGCAAATAGCACTCGCGTCTGTTCCCAGCATTTACAGTGTATTGGACTGAAAAGGATCTATTGTTCTCGTCAGTTTCCTAAGCAGAATTGAACTAGATATGGCCCTGTATGTAGGAAGCAGAGTTCTTTTGTTCTGAGCAAGCTCTCTGTTCTGGCCCTATAGGAAACACAGTAGAGTAGAAGAGTGCTCTTTTCTCAAAAGCAGAGTGTGTTTCTTGTAAGGCGAGCTAGCGTTTGTTTCCCAGTCCTAAATGGAGTTGAATCACATGCAGTTTTTGGTCCTACCAGCAAGAGTTGTTTTCTAGTAAGGAAAGTCACTATTGCGCTCCCTTTGTCATACACAGTGCAAATAGCTCACGCGTCTATTTCCAGCAAGTACAGTGTATTGGACTGAAGAGGAGCTACTGTTCTTGTCAGTTTCCTAAGCAGAGTTGAACTGGATATGGCACGTGTGTGTAGGAAGCACAGTTCTTTTTTTCTGAGCAAGCTCACTCTTCGGACCCCATAGGAAATACAGTAGAGTAGGAGAGTGCTCTTTTCTCAAAAGCAGAGTGTGTTTCTTGTAAGGTGAGCTAGCGTTTGTTTCCCAGTCCTAAATGGAGTTGAATCACATGCAGTTTCTGATCCTAGGAGCAAGAGTTGTTTTCTTGTAAGAAGAGTCACTATTGCGCTCCCATTGTCATACACAGGGCAAATAGCACTGGCATTGCTTCCCAGCAAGTACAGTGTATTGGACTGAAGAGGAGCTACTGTTCTTGTCAGTTTACTAAGCAGAATTGAACTAGATATGGCCATGTGTGTAGATAGCACAGTTCTTTTGTTCTGAGCAAGCTCACTGTTTGGACCCCATAGGAAACACAGTAGAGTAGAAGAGTGCTCTTTTCTCAAAAGCAGGGTGTCTTTATTGAAAGGCAAGCTAGTGTTTGTTTCCCAGTCAGAAATGGAATTGAATCCCGTGCAGTTTCTAGTCCAACGAGCAAGAGTTTTTTTTGTAAGAAGAGTCACTATTGCGCTCCCATTGCCATACTCAGTGCAAATAGCACTCGCGTCTGTTTCCTGTATGTACAGAGTATTGGACTGAAAGGGAGCTACTTTTCTTGTCAGTTTCCGAAACAGAGTTGAACTAGATACGGCCCCTGTGTGTAGGAAGCACAGTTCTTTTGTTCTGAGCAAGTTCACTGTTCTGGCCCTATAGGAAACACAGTAGAGTAGAAGAGTGCTCTTTTCTTAAAAGCAGAGTGTGTTTCTTGTAAGGCGAGCTAGCGTTTCTTTCCCAGTCCTAAATGGAGTTGAGTCACATGCAGTTTCTGGTCCTACGAGCAAGAGTTGTTTTCTGGTAAGAAGAGTCACTATTGCGCTCCCATTGTCATACACAGGGCAAATAGCACTGGTGTCTGTTCCCAGCATGTGCAGTGTATTTGACTGAAGAGGGTATACTGTTCTTGTCAGTTTCCTAAGCTGAATTGAACTAGATATGGCCGTGTGTGTAGGAAGCACACTTCTTTTGTTCTGTGCAAGCTTACTGTTCTGGCCCTCTAGGAAACACAGTAGATTAGAAGAGTGCTCTTTTCTCAAAAGCAGAGTGTGTTTCTTGTAAGGCGAGCTAGCATTTATTTCCCAGTTCTAAATGGAGTTGAATCACATGCAGTTTTTTTTCCTATGAGCAAGAGTTGTTTTCTGGTAATTAATGTCACTATTGTGCTTTCATTGCCATACA